>NW_006922003.1:2024070-2036812 GCF_000298275.1 Orycteropus afer afer | reverse complement strand
GTCTCATCATGCCTTAGAAAAAAAAAAATTAAAACATCAAAAAGAAAAGAGAGAAGGAAAGAACTATCTCATCCAATGGCCAGGTAAAAATATGTGTTCTATCTGTATCAGTCTACTTGAGATATAGAAAATTAATAATCTCATCTTTAGACAAACTTTTATGCAAAAAAAAACCTGCTGTTTAACTCCGTATCTCCTCATAACAAGCCTTTGATTTTGAGGATACAATACTGAGGAATTTGATTATAGTATGATTATATAGATGAAGGCAATTCAATAACATAAGAGTTGCTATTGAAAAGAATTTTTACATGATGCTTCAGATTATATTATGCAATACCAGTGTATTGATTTCAATAATGCCAACAGCATGACTCTGGGAAGGCAAATTAAAGAAGAATATAAAAATTCAAAGAAATTTAACAGTATTTATAAAGCCATGGGACTCTTATATTGGCAAAATCATTCAATTATATTATTAACAAAGCTAGAAGAATAGCCAGCCAGCCACAGGATCAGTTCTGGGGCTTTTCAAATCTTATTTAGCTCAAAATAACTTGAAATGATAGTGGATTTCCCTGAACCTGTAGTGGGCTTCCCCCTCTCTTAGTTATTCCCTCCCAGCTCCCATGAATCGATTCTGACTCATATGGACCTAGAGGGAAGAGTGGACCTGCCCCTTAGGGTTTCCAAGGATGTAATCTTTATGGAAGCAGACTATAATCTTCCCGTTACTGGTACAGGGTGTCTGATTGTGTAATTTTGTCCTTTATTTCTTTGGCTTTCAAGCTTGTGCGACTGCTGATGTAAATTACAGATTATGGGCAGATGTGAAGAGTTCTTGATCACAGACAGCATGATGAACTAGGAAGTCATGAGTGTGAAACTCAGAATGAGTTATTGAACTTGAAACTTCAATTTAGTAGAATATAGTAATATACATTTTTCAATTTTCTTGTAGGATTAAATGACAGTAAGTAAACTACATAGCACAGTTCTAGGACCTATGTTACGTAAATCAGCCAAGGATGCCCTCTGTGTATTGGTGTCAGCTTGTTTATTTCTTCATAGCAGGCTAGGGCCTATTAGCTAAAATCTTACCAGCATCAAATTAAAATTTCAACACATCCAATTGTTTTAAAAATAGCCTAAATGAGCCAATTTACAGTCATTTACAGCCTGCTTGCTTTGCATACTCCACAAAACTGCAACCAACATCTGCTAGCCAAAAAAAAGATAAAACCTTGTAATTATAAAAATCCCATTTTTTTGGAGCTCTTTGACCACCACATTGCTGAGTGATGTCACCTACACAAGCAAATCCTCTCTCAGATTCCCTTTTCCCCTAGGAGTTCCCTTGCCCTCTTCTGCTGCTGCCAGCCCCCTTCCCTGACCACTCTTGCTGTGGCTTCGAGAGACTCCCCTTTCACGTAAAAATCTATCAAAGCTTTGGCTCCAATAAACAGTTTGTTTTGCATCACTGCCATCTCATAGTGATATATTTTCACTTGATCAGCCCCGAAATCCCTCAAATTCACTACAATCTTCTGTTGTTGTTGTTATGTGCCATTGAGTCAGACCTGACTCCTAGTGACCCCTCCTTGGGTTCCCGAGGCAGTATCACTATGGAAGTAGATTGCCCAACCTTCCTTCTGAGGAGTGGCTGGTGAGTTTGAACTGCCAGCCTTCTGGTTAGCAGTCAAGTGCCTTAGCCACTATGCTACCAGAGCTCCTTCTACAATCTACTAGTGTTCAAAGATATCTATTATACTTTTATCTCTGGAATGACTGAAAATAGTAATGGTAAATGGAGCAGATGTTGAAGCACAGAAACAAAGGCAGACCTGTGGAGGAAAGGCAAGTGTTAAAATAATAGTTGTAAAAGGAAGGGTGCATGTGAATATTCATGAATGTTTTTTACTGTTGAATGCCAAGGTAGAAAGAGACTACCCTGAGGACAAATGGTTCATGATAATGGTATAAGGAGAAGTAAGAAAACATTTTATTCTTTATACTTTACACAAAGAAAATTTAGAATAATTGATGACTACTGGGCCAACAGCCATTCTAGGAGATTATATAGATATAAAACTAAAAAAAAACTCACTGCCGTCAAGTCATAGTGACCCCTCCTTGGATTTCTGAGACAGTGTCACCATGGAAGTAGATTACCCAATTTTACATATATATATATATAATTTTTTTCTGATTATAATTCTTAGCCATGATTAAAGATGATGATTTCGTAAAATTTCACTTTTCTCATGGAAATATTCAATGCATATAGGTCCTTGACTTTAACTGTAAAACAAATAGTTTATTTCTGTGCTAGGTTACTGTTTAGTAGAAAAGGGGATGGAATTAATTTTTGATTGATTGTATAGAATGGAAGGAGCTCTGTTGGTGTAGTGCCTAAGGCATTTGACTGCTAACCAGAAGGTTGGTGGTTCAAACTCACCACACACTCCAAGGAATGAAGACTGGGTGATTTACTTTCATAACGATTTACCACCTCGGAAACCCAAAGAGGGTTGCTGTGAGTCAGAATCGACTTGATGGCAGTGAGGTTTTTATTTATTTATTTTTTAGTTTTTTATAGAATGTGTCCTGGGTTGCTTTGTTTTCATAGCTCAATTAACTCTTTGGGAGCATGCCAAAACATGCATGACTTATAGTTTAGGTTCTAGATAAAATCATGTACTTTGTGTAATGAGGCACAGATTGGATATCAACCATCTGATTCATAGTTTCTATTTATTGAGCACCTAATATGAATAAGAAACAGCATTACATGATTTATATATATATCTATATATACATATATATATATATATATATATATATATATATGATCTCATTTAATTAATGAGCACTAAATATGTAAATAGGAGCTCTGGTAGCATAGTGGCTAAGGCACTTGACTGCTAACCAGAAGGCTGGCGGTTCAAACCCACCAGCCACTCCTCGGAAGGAAGGTTGGGCATTCCTACTTCCGTAGTGATACTGCCTTGGAAACCCAAGGAGGGGTCGCTATGAGTCGGGGCCGACTCGATGGCAAACAACAACAACAACAACAATAAATATGTAAATAAAGAGCCCAGGTGGTACAGTGATTAAGCCCTCAGCTGTTAACTAAAAGGTGGGTGGTTTGAACCCACTCTATTCCAGAAGGATCACAGCCATGAAAACTTTATGAGGTAGTTCTACTCTGTCCCATATGATCCCTATGAGTTGGAATCAAATCAGCACAATAAGTAAATATGTAAATACTTAGGTTACAGATGAATAAGCAGCCTCAGAAAAGTTTAAGCAACTTGCTCAAAGAAATCACAAAACTGAAAAATGTTGAAGTTGAGGTTCCAGTGCTGGACTACTGTCTATTTTAACCTTAGACCCTAGAGCATTTGTGCAGAAGTTATCAAATTCTTGTTAATACAGTCTTATACTGTCAGTACTGTCAATTTGTTTAGCTGGAATTATATGTCCCAGGATTCCCTTCTATGCATCGTTCTGAGTTAGAGTTAGCCACACAAGAAAGGACACACCCTGTTATTGTAAAACGTCAAGGAAAGGTTTATATATGGAAGGAAATTTTCTTTGTTGGTTACCAGGGGCAGGAGGGGAGGGAAGGGAACACTGTTAGATAGGTAGAGACAAGTATTGATTTGGATGAAGTAAAGGGCAAAGTACCAAATGTGAGTTATCAATATGGTGGCATTGAGGAAGAGGAAGACATAGAAAGGTGCATAGGAGGTACAGACAACAAAGATGAACCCTTTTGAACATACACTGTGTTGTCAGTGAAGGCAAGCGTGGGTGGATAGATGGGTGGACAGGCTGAACTATTAGGTATATCTGTGCAGGGAATAGTGTGCTCAAGTCAAGTATAGAGTTGGCAGACAATGTTTCTACAAATGTATTGGTATGTTCTGTTAGAATTCCCAGGTATATAGTAGAGCTGACAAAGAAGGTTTTAGCCGTTTCTTGGCCACAGCCAACAACCCAGAGGGAACAAGTAGTTGGACATGTGGGCTGGGGATCATAGTCACAGGGGACATCAAATTCAATTGGCATAACATACTACACAAAACATTGTTCCACATCATATTTTGGTGAGTAGCAACTGAGATCTTAAAAGCTTGCAAGTGGCCATCTAGACACAATGATGGGTCTCTCCTTGTCCAGAGCAAAGAAAAATGAAGGAAACCAAAGATGCATGGAAACAATTAGTCCAAGAAACTGGTACACCATGCAATCCTCAGCCTATATGATTATGAGATCAGAAAAACTAGATGGTGCCTGGCTACCACTGTCAACCACTTGGAGGGGATGTCTGTAGGAGATCTTGGATAGAGTGGGACAACAATGTGGAACAAAATTCAAAATCATTTAAAAAAAAAAAAAAGGACCAGATTTGCTGGGTTTATAGAGCCTGATGGGACCACTGAGACTATGGCCCCTAGCTGCCCTTCAGGTCTGGAATTGAACCCACTCCTGTGGCTTCCAGCCAAACAAAAGACAGGCATATGAGGTGAACATTTACACTAGGTAGATACACTCCTTGGAGGGAACAATTATGGGAGAATAGTGTATGCACAGGGAGACAGCTCATGGGGCAGGACCGCATGGAGGGAAGGACACAGGGAAGAGGTAACTATGGGGGAGGAAATGGGAGGGGAACTGTTGCACTGTGGTAAATTGTAGTCAATGTCATGAGACAAAGTGTATGTGAACTGCTTTATGGACAGTGAATTTGTTCTGTAATCTTTCTCCCAAATCACAATTTAAAAAGAAAGAAAGAAAGAAAGAAAGAAAGGACACACAGTTCGGAAGACAGAAGCAAAACAATAGCCATGTGTTCTAAAGTCGGTGTTGGGATCAGCTTGCCTACTCGTGGCTAATCTGCTGGCTCACCTTTCCAGTTGCCAGGTCCAAGCTCCTTTAGCCTCTGTGAGTCCTAGGCTAGATGAGAGAGCAGTTCTATTATAAAGACAGATTGCAAGGTCAATTTTGTTGGAAGATAAAAAAGACAGAACTAATTTCTGTTTATCCTTGTGGCTTTAGCTGTCTTCCTGAGTGTTTCAGTTTTCTTACTCTTCCTTGCTTCATGTCCAACCTTTCCTCTTTTATTCTGACTCTGATGATCTACAGTGACTTCAGGGTGACTTCCAAACTGGCCTTCCATAGACTTCTTCACCCGTTCCCACATTATGCAAGGTCTAATCTCTATAATAAGTCACTTATTTCACATAATGCATAGTGATTCTTCTTCTGCCAGCCTATGAATATGTCTTGCAATGGTCATGGTAGATAGATTATTCCCAGAACATTCTGACAGTGTATCACTGAAGCAAATTATACTCCATCTTCATTCAAACACAAGTTGAAGTAGTTTTCCTTGTTTAGAAGTGAGTGATTTCAAAAGCTAAGATAATCTCTCTAAAGCTCATTCTATTGAGCAACTGAATCAAACATATTAGTGCCACTGTATGATTTATGTGCTTAAATTTACATTCATGAGGTCAAAATACCAGCTTGTATTATTCACTTGCTCTTGACAATGAATCTTGTATAAGTCATCCAAATTAATTTGCATAGGATCAATTGTAATCTTTTGCTATTGAGTGTTTTGTGCTTTGTATTAATTGAGGTGATTGGCTTGTAATTACTCCATTTACTTATATCCCTATTCAGCTTCTGCATTGCCAGCAATTCCCCTGCTTTTAGTATTACAAGAAATATGTCAAAACCACATCTAAGATAACTTTAAAATATTTATAAAATACATTACCAACTTGATCAGTATGTCTTTTTTAAAAATTACTATTATTCCCCTCTAGATTTCATAGAAGTTGCTTAATTAATTTTTTTTCTGTGTGATCTAAGTCATATTTTTTTATATTCTTTTGACTGTTTATTGTGATTTGGGTGAAAGTTTAAAAGACAAAGCAGGTTTCCATTCAACAATGCATACACATTTTGTTTCATGCCAATGATTATAATCCCCACAATATAACACCACTCATCTCACTTCCTCCCTTTTCCATTAGTCTTTATTTTCTATTCCTTCCTGCCTTCTAAACTTTGTCTTGGGCAAATGTGGCCCTTCTGATATCTGATGGTTGATTGTTCTAAAAAGTACCTTATAGGTCTATCTGTTTGGCTAAACATGGAACCACAGGGGTTGAGTTCAATGGAGGCTTGAAGAGTGATTAAGGGCCATAGTCTCAGGTGTTCCATCAGTCTCTATCAGACCCATAAACCTGGTCTTATTATGGTTTTGAATTTTGCTCCACATTTTTCTTCCACTCTACCCAGGATCTTCTACTGTGATTCCTTTCAGAGTGATAGATAGTAACACCAGGTATCATCTAGTTCTTCTGTTCTCAGGGTCATGGAGGCTGAGGTTCATGTGGTCCATTAGTCTTTTGCACTACTTGTTTCCATGTGTCCTTGAAACATGACCTTTTCACAACTGTTCAATTTGTGTGTCTATCTATAAATCCACTCATAGATTATTGTTATTACTATTATTGCAGGATTGTGTATGTATTAGTATTTATCTCTGTTGCATTTAACTCTTGTACTTCTGCCACTGTCTTCCTTTTCCTTGATCATTTTGGACGGAACTCCTCCTTTTGTCTCCTTTGCTCCACACAGAGTGACATTTATTGCACCTTAGATGACTGCTCACAAACTTTTAAGACCCAAGTTGCTATTCAACAAACTAGGATGTTGAACATTTTCTTTATGGACTATGTTGTGCCAGTTAACCTTGCTATCCCCTGAGACTATGGTCCTGGGTCCCAGGCCCAATGACTCTTTCCCTTAAGATGTCTGGTTATCACTAGGAAGTTTTCAGAACTTTGCATCCTATATGCTCTACTACACCCATTAATAATCGGAACTTGGGATGTGTGGGGTATGAATCTAGAAAAATTGGAAGTTGTCAAAATGAAATGGAACACATAAAGATTGATATCCTAGGCATTAATGAACTGAAATGGACTGGTTTTGGCCATTTTGAATCAGACAACCATATGACCTGCCATGTCAGAAATGACAAAGAGTGATGGCATGGCATTCATCATCACAAAGAATGTTTCAAAATCTATCCTAAACTACAATGCTGTCAGTGATAGGATAATATCCATACACATACATAGTTAATACTATGCTTATTCAAATTTATGCACCAACCACCAAAATGAATGAGAACTTCAGTTACTCCACAGCCTCATCAGCATTTTGTTTTGTCTTTTCTTTTCTTTTTGTTTTATTTTAATCATTGTAATAAGGGTATACTGGTATCTCATTGCTTTTTAATTCTCAATTTCTGCATGAAAAATTATGGTGAGCATCTTTTCATAGTCTTATTTGTGTCTTACATGGTCACTTGCAAGTTTTAAGTCCCCAGACAGTACTCACCTAAGTAGGATGCATAACACTGTGAGATGCAACACAATATTGTTGTGCCAATTGACATAGATGAGCCCCCAAATTGGTGGTCTTTGCTTTTGAACCTAGGAACATCATCCCATGAGGTATTTGGTTATATCTAAGAAGTTTTCATGATTGTGTTCCTTGTGTGCTCTATTGTCTATATTAATGCACATGCAGCATCTACATGTATTATGTATATTATCTATGCTATTATGTATATTATCTATATTATGTATATTAAGGGGTTCAGGATCCAGGTAAGTGGTGGGAGGCAGGCAGGCCCCAGCCTCCAGAGCCAGGAAAGGAAGGCGAAGAGTGCTGGGGACCACAAAAGCAACAGAATCCAGGTGAGGGGCTCAGGATCCAGGTAAGTGGTGGGAGGCAGGCAGGCCCCAGCCTCCAGAGCCAGGAAAGGAAGGCGAAGAGTGCTGGGGACCACAAAAGCAACAGAATCCAGGTGAGGGGCTCAGGATCCAGGTAAGGTGTGGGAAACAGGCAGCACCCAGCCCCCAAAGTGAGAAAAGGGAGGGGGAGAGCTCTGGGGACCACAAAAGCCACAGGATCCAGGAAGGAATTAGGTAAGGGAAGAGCAGAGAGGTTTCCAACAGCTAAGGGAGACAAACTTGTCTGTCAGTTTGTCATCCTCTGGGTCTTGCACATTTTTGTGAAACTTGCCACCGGTGTTTCAAATGGCAGTAGGGTTGCTGCACATGGTGCACAGATTTCAGTGCAACTTACAGATGGAGCCAGACTAGGAAGAAGAAAGAGGCCATCTACTTCTCAAAAACGTGGCCAGGGAAAACCTTATGAATAGCAGAGAAACACTGTCTGATACATTACTTGGCAACTTTATGAATAGTTTGGAAACATTGTCCAACACAGCACAGGAAGACCAGCCCCTTAGGTCAGAAGGCACTTGGAATATGACTGGGAAAGAGCTGCCTCATCAGAGTAGAACCAACCTTAATGATATGGATAAAGTAAATCTTTTGGGACTTCCATGGGCTGACATGGCATGACTCAAATTAAGAAGAAACAGCTGCAAACATCCATTAATAATTGGAACATGGAATGTAGGAAGTATGAATCTAGGAAAATTTGAAGTTGTCAAAAGTGGAATGGAACGCATAAAGATTGATATCCTAGGCCTTAGTGAGCTGAAATGGACTGGTTTTGGCCATTTTGAATCAGACAACCATATGATCTACTATGCCAGGAATGACAATTTGAAGAGGAATGGCATGGTATTCATCATCACAAAGGATGTTTCAAGATCTGTCCTGAAGTACAATGCTGTCAGTGATAGGATAATACCCATACACCTTCAAGGAAGACCTGTTACTATTACTATTATTGAAATTTATGCACCAACTACGAAAGCCAAAAATGAGAAAATTGAAAAATTTTATTAACTTCTGTAGTCTAAAATTGACCGAACGTGAAATCAAGATGTGTTAATTATCACTGGTGACTGGAATGCAAAAGTTGGAAATAAAGAAGAATCACTGGTAGTTGGAAAATTTGGCCTTGGTGGCAGAAATAACACTGGAGATCACATGAAAGAATTTTGCTAGACCAATGACTTATTCATTGCAAATGCCTTTTGTCAACAACACAAATGGCAGCTATACATGTGGACTTCCATTTGATGAAGCCTGCATGTATCAAATTGACCACATCTGTGTCAAGAGGCAATGGGAAAGCTCAATATCTTCAGCCCAAACAAGGCAGGAGCTGATTGTGGAACAGACCATCAACTGCTCATATGCAAGTTCAAATTGAAGTTGAAGACAATTAAACAAGTGCATGAGAACTAAAATATTTAGAGACCACCTAAAGAATAAATTTGATGAATTGAACACCAATGACAGAAAACCAGAAAAAATGTGGGACATCAAGAGCATCATTCATGAAGAAACAAGAAGTCATGAAAAATACCAGAAAGAAATAAAAGACCAAAATGATGTCAGAAGAGACTCTGACACTTGCCCTTCAGTGAAGAGTACCTAAAGCAAATGGAAGAAATGACAAGATAAAAGAGCTGAACGGAGATTTCAAAGGGCAGTTCGAGCAGAAAAAGCCAATTACTATAATGAAATGTGCAAAGACCTGGAGTTAGAAAACCAAAAGGGAAGAACACAGTTGGCATTTCTCAAGCTAAAGAACTGAAAAAAATTTCAAACCTCGAGTTGCAATATTGAAAGATTCTATGGGCAAAATATTGAATGATGCAGGGATCATCAAAAGAAGATGGAAGGAATACACAGTCACCGTAGCAAAAAGAACTGGTCAATCTTCATCCAATACAGGAGGTGGCATATGTTCAAGAACCATTGGCATTTCTGAGGAAGAAGTCAAAGCTGCATTGAAGGATTTGAGGAAGAACAAGGCACCAGGAATTGATGGAATATCCATCGAGATGTTTCAACAAACAAATGCCCCGCTGGAGGCACTCACTCAGCTATGCCAAGAGATTTGGAACACAGCTACCTGGCAACTGACTGGAAGAGATCCATATTTGTATTCATTCAAAATAAAGGTGATCCCATACAATGTGGAAATTATTGAACAATATTGTTAATATCACATGCAAGTAAAATCTTACTGAAGATAATTAAAAAATGGTTTCAGCAATATATTGATAGAGAACTTCCAGAAATGCAAGCTGGATTCAGAAGAGGAGGTGGAATGAGGGATATCATTGCTGATATCAGATGGATCTTGGCTGAAAGCAAAGAATACCAGAAAAATATTTACTTGTGTTTTATGGACTATGCAAAAGCATTCGATTGTGTGGATCATAACAAATGGTGGATAACATTGAGAAGAATGGGAATTCCAGAACACTTAATTGTACTCATGAAGAACCCATGTATTGAACAGGAGGCTGTCTTTCAAACAGAACAAGGGAACACTGCATGGTTAAAATCAAGAAGGGAGTGCATCAGGGTTGCATCCTTGCACTATACTTATTCAATCTTTATGCTGAGCAAATGATCCAAGAAGCTGGACTACATGAAGAATGTGGCATCAGGATTGGAGGAAGAATCATTAGCAACCTGTGATATGCTGATGACAACTTTGCTTGCTGAAAGTGAGGATGACTTGAAGCACTTACTGATGAAGACTGAAGAATACAGTCTGCAGTATGGATCACATCTCAATATAAAGAAAACAAATATCCTCACAATGGACCAATAAGCAGCATCACAATAAATGGAGAAAAGATTGAAGTTGTCAAAGACGTCACATTGCTTGGTTCTACAATCAGTGCCAGTGAAAGGAGCAGTCAGGACATCAGATGACTTATAGCACTGGGCAAATTGGCTGCAAAGAACTTCTTTGAAGTGCCAAGAGCAAAGATGTCTCCTTGAGGATGAAGGTGTGCCTGATAAAAGCTATGGTATTCTCATACCATATGCATGTGAGAGCTGAGCAATGAATAAGGAAGACTGCAGAAGAACTGAGGCTTTTGAGTTGTGCTGTTGGCTAAGAATGCTGAAAGTACTGTGGACTGCTAAAAGAATGAACAGATCATATTATCATATTATCAGAACTAACAGATCTGTCCTGTAGGAAGTGCAGCCCGAATGTTCCTTGGAGGTGAGAATGACCAGACTTCATCTCACCTACTTTGGTCATGTTGTCAGAAGGGACTGTTCCCTGGAGAAGGAGGTCATGCTTGGTAAGTTGGAGGGCTGACGAAAGAGGGGAAGGCCCCCAAACACATGGATTGACACAGTGGCAGTGGTGATGGCTCAAGTGTAGCAAAGATGTGGAGCTGGCATAGGACCAGGGTGTTTGTGTGTGTGGGTATGTGTGTGTGTGTTTCATTCTGCTGTGCATAGGGTCGCTATGAGTCAGAGACGATTCGAGGGCACCTAACAATAATATGTATATTATCTATATTATGTATGTAGAAATATCCACAACCAAACCTATGTCTATATCTGTAGGTGGATGTGTTCCCTTATACGTTCCCACACCTCTTTAATATACCTATGTATTTATGTAACCATTATTTTTCGTTAATGCTATTATTGCAGGAGGTTCTACATTATAGTGATTACTGTTGTTGTTGTTGTTGTTATGTGCTGTCAAGTCGGACCTGACTCATATAGACCCCTCTTTGAGTTTCCGAAGCAGTATCACTACAGAAGTAGATTGCCCAATCTTCCTTCTGAGGAGTGGCTGGGGGGTTTGAACCACCAGCCTTCTGGTTAGCAGTCAAGTGCCATAGGCACTATGCTACCAGAGCTCCTGTAGTTGTCCTTTATTCTTGTGTTCTTCTCAGTGTCATAGTTGCTTTGGTCATATTGTGCTGACTTCTCTCCAGCTGTGTCTTGCCTTTCCCTTCACATTATTAACATGAGTCTTCTATCTAGTTAGTAATTTTTCCTCCTTCTCCCTCACATCCCTGGTAACCATGGAATAATTTTTACTTTTTTCTGTGTGTAAACATTTTCTCCTTTGATTTATTTATTTAGTAATAGTGGTCTCATATAATATTTGTCCTTTTGTGATTGACTAATTTCACTCAGCATAACGCCATGAAATTTCATGCATATTGTGAGTTGCTTTGGGGATTAACCACTATTCTCTAAACTTGTATAGTATTTCATTCTGTGTATGTCCCAGTTCGTTTACTCACTCATCCGTTGAGGACTAAGTTGTTTCCATCATTTTACCTTTGTGAATAATGCTACAATGACCATGAGTCTACATATATATATATTTGTTTCAATTTATATTTCTTTAAGGCATAAACTTAGTAGTGTATTACTAGATAATATGATATTTACTTTTTTAATTTCTAGCTTTATAATGGAGTACCATATGAGTACAAAGCAGCAGGGCAGGAGAATGGGAGAAAGGGGATTAAAAGGCCCAGGAACCAGGACAGGGGAGCAGTCAACCACAGGGACCTAGGTAAGGGTGGTATGAGAGGTTTCCAACAGGGAGGCAAACTTGTCTGTCGGTTTGTCCTACCATGGTGACGTGTTGATATGAGTTTTGAGGGTGAGCCACTGGTGTTTCAAACCCAGCGGGATGCACGTGGTGCACAGGTATCAGCCCAACTTACAGACTGAGACAGACTAGGAAGAAGGAAGAGGCCATCCACTTCTCAAATAATTTGCCAAGGAAAACTTTATGAAAAGCAAAGAAACACTGTTTGATACATTACTATGCAAAATTATGAATAGTCTGGTTAGGTTAGAAGGCTCTCAAAATAGGACTGGGAAAGAGCTGCATCATCTGAGTAAACCCAGCCTTAATCCTATGGATAAGGTAAAGCTTT
>NW_006922003.1:2008031-2008989 GCF_000298275.1 Orycteropus afer afer | reverse complement strand
ATTGACATGGTGGCTGTGATGATTGGCTCAAGTATAGCAGGGATTGTGGTGCTGGTATGGGATCGGGCAGTGTTTCGTTCTGCTGTGCATGGGGTCGCTATGAGTTGGAAACAACTTGATGGCACTTAACAACAACAACAATGGCTAATGATCATTAGCATTTCTTCATGTATTTGTTAGCCACTTGAATGTCTTCTTTAATGAAGTGTCTGTACATATCCTTTGCTTATTTTTTAAAAATTGTATTGTCTTTTTGTTGTTAAAGTGTGCTCTATATATTTTAGAAACTTGTCAGATATATCATAGCCAATTTTTTCCCCCCAAGTCTGTAGTTTCTCTTTTTATTCTTTCTTTTGGAAAAGTCTTTTGATAGGCATAAAGATTGAATTTTTAGCAGCTTCCATGTCTGGTTTATCTTCTACTGTTTGTTCTTTTTTTTTAAATGTTTGGTATTCCTATATTTTTCTTCCATGAATATGTATAGTTTTGGGTTTTATATTTATATTTATTGTCCATTTTGAGTTAGTTTTTGTGTATGATGTAAGGCATGCCTCCTATTTGATTTTCTAGGGATAGACATCCAGTTTTACTAGTACTATTTGTTATAGAGACTGTCTCTTCACATTTAATGGACTTTGGCCCTGTGCCAAAGATCAGCTGTCCTTAGGTGGATGGATTTATATCTGGATTCTCAATTCTGTTCTAGTGGTCCATGTGTCTGTCGTTGTACCAATACCAGGCTGTTTTGATTCTTTTTGCTATACACTAGTTTCAGAGTTCAAATAGTGTGAGGCTTCCTACTTTGTTCTTCTCCTTCAATAGTGCTTTACTTATCCAGAAACGCTTTCCTTTCTACATAAATTTGGCGATTAGTTTCTTCATCTCATTAAAGAATTCTGTTGGAATTTGGGAAGGAGTTCTGGTGACACAGTTCCTGAAGTATTTGACTGTTATCCAG
>NW_006922003.1:1993920-2007356 GCF_000298275.1 Orycteropus afer afer | reverse complement strand
AATAATTTTACTTCTTCCTTACCAATTTGAATGGCCTTTACTTCTTTTTTCTTGCCATATTCCTTAGCTAGGACTTCTAGTACAATGTTGAATAAGAGTGGTAATAAAAATCATTCTTGTCTGGTTCCTGTTTTCAAAGTGGTATGAATTCAGTCTTTTTCTGTGCAGAGTAATATGGTTGTTGATTTTGTATAAATGCTCTTTATTGTATTGAATAATTACCCTTCAATTTCTATTTTGCTGAGAGTTTTTATGAGGAATGACTGTTGGACTTGTTTCAAATGCCTTCTCTGTGTCAGTTGCTATGATCATAGGATTCTTCTCTTTTTTTAAATTTGTATGATGGATTATGATGATTGATTTTCTAGTGTTGAACCACTCTTGCATACCTGTTCTGGATCCCACTTAGTTGTGGTATATTTTTTTATTTTTTTGATACTATTTTGAATATTGTTGGCAATAATTTGTTGAAAATTTTTCCATCTGTGTTCACTAGGGACAGTGGTCTGTCTTTTTTTTTTTAGTGGTGCCTTTGCTTTGCTGTGGTGTTTGAGTTATGGTGGCTTCATAGAATGGATTCAGGAGTATTTCATTTTCTATGCTCTGGAGTAGTTTGAATAATACTGGTGTGAGGTCTTTTCTGAATGTTTGGTAGAGTTCTCCAGTGCTACCACCAGGGCCAGAGCTATTTTTTTGTTGAGAATTTTCTCATCACCTCTTCAATCTCTTCTTTTGTTATAGATCAGGTCAGTTTTGTAACTCAGTTTGGGTTGGTTTAGGAGGTATTATGTTTCTAGATATTTGTCTATTTCCTCTAGGCTATCAAGTTTGTTGTAGTAAAATTTTTCGTAGTATTCTTTTATGATCCTTTATATTTCATTTGGTTTTATTGTAAGGCCACCCATCTCATTTCTTATTTAGTTCATTTGCTCCTTCTCCTGCTTTTCTTTTGTCAGTTTGGACAGTGGTTCGTTAATGTTATTGATCCTTTCAAAGAACTAACTTCAGGTCTTAGTGATTTTTTTTCTGTTCTTTTTTGAATTTATTTCTTTTCTAATCATAATTATTTTCTTTCTTCTGATGACTTTGGGCTTATTTTGCACCTTTCTATTTCTTCAACTAGGGGGGTTAATGTTTTCACTTTAGCCATTTCTTCTTTTTTGTTGTTGTATGTGTTTATTTCTATAAAATGACAGCTGAGCACTGTTTATGCTGGGCCTTAAAGTTTTGGTATGCTGTGTTTTAATTTTTATTTGACTTTAGCCACCCCCTCCCCCACATCTTTGATATCTTCTGTTACTCATCGGTTTTTAAGCAAGGTGTTATTCAGTTTCCATATGTTTGATTTTTTTTTTCTTGTTCTTCCTTTTATTGATTTGCACTTATTTTGCATGGTGACCCGAGAAAATACTTTGCATTATTTTGATACTTTAGATTTTATTGAAGCTTGCTTTGTGATCTCAGATTTGGTCTACTCTAGAGCATAATCCATGTGCATTGGAAAAGAAATGTATACTTTGCTGATTTTGGGTGCAGTGTTCTATACATGTCTACAAGGAGAAGTCAGTTGATTGTGACATTTAGATCTTCTCTGTCTTTGTTGAGTTTCTTTCTAGTTGTTCTATCCTTCACCAAAAGTTACGTGTTGAAATCTCCTAGTATTATTGTGGAACTGTTTACTTCTCTTTTTAATGCTATTGGAGTTTGTTTTATGTGTTTTGGAACCATTTCATTGTGTGCATATATATTTACTATGGTTATGTCCTCTTGCTATCTATACCCTTTAATCATTGTATAATGTCTTTTCTTATATTTTATTTTATGAATTTTTCTTTAAAGTGTATTTTATCAGAGATTAATATTGCTACTCCTGCTCTTTTTTGGTAACTGTTTGTTTGGTATATATTTGTTCCATTCTTTGAGTTTTAGTTTATTTATGTCTTTCTGTCTAATGTGTGTCTCTTGTAGATAGCAAATTGATAGGCCATACTTTTATCCATCCTACCACTTTCTATCTCTTTACTGTTGCATTTAAGCCATTTAGATGACTATGAATGAGTTTTCTGCTGTCATTTGCTGTGTCTTGTGTGATTTGTGTGATGTTGGTGGTTTCTTCCACTTAATTTTTTGCTGAGTTCTTTTTGTTTGTGGATTTTCTTTTCATTTCATCATTGTCGATTTTGTGTTTACTGAGTCTTTATGTTTTCATTTCAATGAGTAAATTTGCCATCTTTCTTTGTGGTTACCTTGACTGTAACTTTAACTTATTAAGTTTGATGTAGTCTTTTATTTTTTATATCATCCTGACTTCCTCTCCATGTGAAAGTTCTGTAACTGCACCATTTATTTTCCCTTTTTGTTTTAACACTGTCATCATTTAAAGATTTATGTCTCTATTTCCTTATTTTTAGTCTTTTAGCTTTGTTTTATTTTTGAGAATTAATTATCTGAGTTGTTGTTTGGCTGATGCTGATGCTGTCCTAACCTCTGCTTGTTGTTTGATGTTTGTTCTCTGTCCAAAGGATTCCTTTTAATATTTCTTCTAAGTTTGGTCTTGTTTTTACAAATTCCCTTAATTTTTATTTATCTGGAAATGTCCTAATTTTGCCAGTTTTGAGAATCAATTTTTCTGCATATATTATTCATAGTTGGCAATTTTTTTCACAGTTTTATGTATGCCATCTATTATTTTCTTGACTGTGTGGTTTCTGCCAAAGTATCAGAACTTAGTCTCATTGACTTGCATTTATTTCTTTCTAGTCATAATTATTTCCTTTCTTCTGGTGATTGTGGGCGTATTTTGCTCCTTTCTATGTGTTCAAGTTGTAGGGTTAATGTTTTCACTTTGGCTCTTTATTCTTTTTTTGATGTATGTGTTTTTTTCTATAAATTGACAGCTGAGCACTGCTTTTGCTGGGTCTCAAAGGTTTTGGTATGTAGGTGACTTTTCATTTTTCCTGAGCTGCTTGAAAGATTCTTTTCTTTATCTTTGGTTTTGGCAAGTTTGATTATACTATATATTGTTGTTGTTGTTATTATGTGCTTTCAAGTCGGACTTGACTCATAATGACCTCTCCTTGGGTTTCCGAGGTGGTATCACTACAGAAGTAGATTGCCAAACCTTCCTTAGTGATTTTCTTTTGGGGTGTATTCTGTATGGGATTTTCTGAACTTCTTGGATGGATATCTTGTCTTTCACGATATTAGGGATGTTTACTCCTGGCAAATATTCAAAAATTCTTATTTTTTTCCTCCTCCTGTTCTGTAATTCAGATCACCTATAATTTTTCCTTCTTGATAGTGTCCCAAATAATTCTTAGGCTTTCTTCATTATTATTTATTCCTTTTTTTCTGATTTTTCCTCAAAGCAATTGATGTCAAGGGATTTGTCCTCTATTTCTTTGGTTCTGTACTCTGTTCATTCAATTCAGCTCTTATGTTTTCCTATAGGGTTGTCTATTTCTGAAATTTTATTGTTAAATTTTGGATCTCTAGTTGCTGTTTTTGTACAGTTGCTACTTGTGTACTTCATCTTTTTGTTCTCGTATTCTTCTTCTGAATTTTTCTGTTACTTTATCTGTATTTTCCATGGTGTTGTTTGTGTTTTCCTTTATGTCTTTCTTGACCTTTTGCAAAAATCTATAGAGAGTCATTTGCTTTCCTTAGTATGATAGTTCCATTGCCATTTCTTCCTCCAAAAATATTTTCTGGTTGTTTATTATAATCACTTGTTGAAACCATCTTGCCTTGCCTCTTTACGTAATTTGATATTACCTGTTATCTTCAAGGCATTAAGGTGTTGTGGAGTGTGTTATGTGAGCACACTTAACTTTCCTGCCTGGCTCTGGACATGGGTGCAGAGTTGCTTCTGCTTGACTGCACCAGATGATGGAGCCTTTGGCTGGAAAGTTGCTAGCTATGTCTCAGTATGTGAGAGCTGTGCTAGTTCAGCTGGCAGAGTGCTGGAGATGCATAATTCTCAATTTTTTTTTAACTGTTTCTCCTTCCACTTGGCACTCAGTTATATTCTTCAGTCTTGTCTTTGATGCTCAGTGTTCTAAAGTTGTCATCTATATCTGATTCACTTATTTTATGGGATCTTTGTTGTAAGAGGGATGTTATGAGGCATCTGACTACACTGCCATCTTGGACCACCACCTCTGTGTTATTTTGAAGTCTGTGGTTTAGTCTCCAAATATTTTAAAATTGTCTAACAATCTTTTTATTGTTGGCTTTTAGTTTAATTCCAATGTGGTCTGAAAGCAGACTTTGCAGGATTTAAGTATGTTTTATGATTCATATTATGATTTTTCTTGCCAAATTACATGTGTTATTGAGAAAAATGTATATTCTGCTTTTGTTGGATGGAGTATTCTATACCAATCACTTAAACCTTTATTGATGATACTGTTCATGTTAACTAAATCTTTACTGATTTTCAGCCTGCTGATTCTATATAAAGGCACTCTGGTGGTGCTGTGGTTAAGGCTGCTAACCAAAAGACAGGTATTTCAAACCCACCAGCTGTTCCACTGGAGGAAGATGAGGAAATCTACTTCCATTAAGAAACCCAATGGGGGTTGCTATGAGTTGGAACTGACTCAATCACAGTGTTATTTTTTAATTTTTATTTTGTGGAATTCTATCAATTACAGAAGGAGGTAGGTGTAAGTCTCCAACTATAATAGTAGAATTGTCTATCTTCCTTTGTAATTCTTTGCCTCATAATGTGGAAAAGTGTTAAGAATTATATGTCTTCTTGAGAAATTGAACTTTTTATTGTACATAATTCTCATCTTTATCCCTGATAATTTTCCTTCTAGCAAATTCTACTTTGGCTGAAATTAATATGGCTTCTTTAGTTTTCTTTTGCTTAGTGTTAGCATGATATACTTTGTCCATCCATTTACTTTTAACCTATTTGTGTTTTTATATTTAAAGTTGATTTTTTGATCTTTTAAATAACTCTGTCTTTAAATATGTCTCTGTCTTTAAATTGGTTTATTTAGAATATTAACCTTTAAAGTGATTATTGATATGTTTAACCATGTTTATAACTAGTTTGTATTCATTGCATTTTTTTCTTTATTTCTTCTCTTTTTTTCCCTTCTTTGGTATTAATTGAATATTTTGTATATGATTCCACTTTCTTCTCTTTGTTAACATATCAATTATACTTCTTTAATTTTTTTAATAGTTTCCTTAAAGTTTCTTTCATATTATAACTGTCTATTTACTTGTCCCTCTTCTGTATTATACATGGAAGCTCTCTGAAGAAATAAACTGTGACTTCATCCAACAAGGTTCCCTCAAGCCTGACACATTTTCAATAAATATTTGTTAATGATCACAAAAAGATTTATTTGAATATAAGTGTGTAGCAAGTTTCAAAAATGCCTTTTGATTTGAACTGGTTTCAGACTGTTTCTTTCCTTATTTGGTAAACTAGGAAGATCTGTAGTTACCCCTTGTTATATATATAGACAAATTTGAATAACATAAAAGAAGAAAATATTCCAAGAAGAGTAACACAGTGCTTATTACTCAAAGTATTTTCAGAGAAACATTGTCATACACAATGTAACGGCATTTGGTAATCTAACTTCTTTAAAAAATCTGAAGAGATTATTTATTTATTGTTGAAATCTCTCTCATGTAATAGTTTTAGGTTTTTTATTTTTTAAAAGAAGAATGAATTTCCTTCCTCCTCCCAAAAGATTGAACCTATAAGTGTAATTCTTATCAAACATATTTAAAGAAACTAAAAAAATTGGAGCAAAGGTATAAAGCAAATTAGAACTCTAGATTTTTAGTTGTAAAGATTGACATTTATTTAAAGGATAAAATTTTTGAAGCTAAATTTACTAATGGTATATTTCTTGACTCCTTTCAGAGGATAATAATGCCTTGGAACTTTTACAAAGGTTTATTTTATTTTATTTTTTGTGGTAAAAGTCATATGATACCTGACTTGAAAATGTACAATATGGAATGTTCATGGGCACATATTTCTCCCAAATAATGCTCAGCTTCAAAGAGTTTCTTAGGAAATGCTGTCGTAATTGATAAAGAGACTTTGTAGAGATACATCACTGATATCAAAGGTATATTTCCAAAAGCAAAAGGATGCAAATAGTTGGAAAAATGTTTTAGATAAAATCACTACTGTCTTAGGCTGGGTTATCTAGAGAAGAAAACTAGTGAAGTTTATATATATGGAAAGAGACAGAGAAATTTATCTCAAGGAAATGGCTCATACAATTGCAGAACTGGGCAAGTCCCAAATCCATACATCAAACCCAAGTTGAAGGCTTCTCCTGACTCATCCAGCTGTAGGAGCTGATAACCCAAGATCAGCATACTAGATAGCAGGCTGCTGACTTTAAAGGGAGACAGACTCAAGATGGGCAAGTAAAATGGCAGGCTGTTGGTTCGCAGGCTGCAAAGGCAACAATCCCAAAATTGGCAGGCAATATGGCGAGCCACTGGTTCAAATCCAGGTGATGATTAGCCAGATGCAGCACAATCCCAGAGACCTTTCCCAGAATTTTTTCCATATATGTTAGGAGCAGGTCATACCCCAAAGGAACTCCCTTTCAATTTATTGACTTCTCTTAGCAGATCTCATCATGAAAGTCATTACATTATGTTGTTGCTGTTGTTAGGTGCCATTGAGTCATTTCCAACTCATAGCAACCCCATACACAGCAGAACAAAACACCGCCCGATCCCACGCCAACTCCATGATCTTTGCTATACTTGAGCCCATTGTCGCAGCCACTGTGTCAATCCATCTCATCGAAGGCCTTCCCCTCCTTTGTCGACCCTCCACCTTACCAAGCATGACATCCTTCTCCAGGGAATGGTCCCCTCTGACAACATGACCAAAGTAGGTGAAAAGAAGTCTGGCCATTCTCGCTTCCAAGGAGCATCTTGGCTGCATTTCCTCTAGGAAAGATGTGTTAGTTCTTTACATGGACCAGCCAAGTTGATGTATAACCTTAACTATGTTACCTACAACAACATAACTATATTTACAGTGGCAGAAAAATTAGGCAATGTTTCCTATTTACAATACACTAAAACTCAGCATTTAAAATCTATTAATCAATGAGCCGAATTTGGCCATCTCTCACAAATAGATGCTGTTCCCTGTCTATTTTATAAATAAGCACATGTTCAATTTCCCCATATTCAGGAAATCTAGTTTTACCATAAAACCCCAAAACCAACCCCACTGTCATCAAGTTGATTCTCATAATGACATCCATTGGGTTCCCAAGGCTGTAAATCTTTACAGATCAGCTGATGAGTTCAAACCCCCAATCTTCTGGTTAGCAGCCAAATGTCTTTTCCACCACACCATCAGAGCTCCATCATATATAAAAGTGCTATTTCTGCACGAGTTCTCCACAATTTTTGGCCAAAGAAATATGCCATTTAATCCTCTTATGTGAGACAACCTGGGGCATTGGAAATGACTCAAGAATAACTAAATTACGATTTTGAAAATTATTGGCTCCTTCTTAAATTGCTATATCCTTATTGGATCCTACAATTATTAGATCCTTGGAAAATCACTTAAACTCTGTTATCCCCAGTTTCTTCATTTGAAAAGTGATAGTGGAAGCACTATCTGAATTTATCAAAGAAAATTACAATTGTGAAAACTTTAAGAAACTGCAAAAGATTTTAGAAATATTATTAGTTAATAATGTAAACATCTGAATTTACTGTGTTATTTTTTCTTAATTTAGACTTTTATTTGAATTTACTAAGTCAAACATTTCTTTGGTATCATATGTGCAGCATAATTAATTGTAGGAACTAAAATGAGCAAATAATAAAGCATGTAAAGCTGCTGAAAATTTGTAAACATATGTGCTTTTTCAGCCCACCAGAGCCCAGCTGCTAGTTGAAAGGTACATGATATCCATGATAATCAGCCACTTTGCAGAAGAAAGATGTGGCAGTCTGTTTTCATAAAGTTGTACAGCTTTGGAAACCCCATGAGGCAGTTTTTCTTACCCTATAGGGTTGCTATAAGTCAAAATAGACTGAATGGCAACAAGCTTGCTTATTGTTATTATTATTATTTAATTTAGTGTCAGTCTGGAACCTTAGTGTGTGATGCCTCAAAAAGACCAAGAAGCTGAACTAACTGCTATCAAGATGAACCGGACTCATAGTGAGCTCACCTGGGGTTCCAAGACCATAAATCTTTATGGAAGCAGACTTCCCCATCTTTCTACCACAGACCAACTAGGGGGTTCAAACCACTGACCTTTTTATTAGCATCCAAATGCCTTAACCACTACACTACCAGAGCTCCTTTGTGTGATGCCCAATCTTCTGAATTTCCTGAAGCAGTGGTGAAAAATGAAGTAAAAGGCATGAATTCTTAGCCTTACTCACTTACTTTTTGCAAAGTAGAAATATTGAAAGGAATGACCATCTTTTTATCAATATTATTTTTTCGTAAACTCGAGATAATTTGAATACACTTCTACTTCAAATAGGAAGAATATAATCTCAAATTAAAGGAGAATCTGGGCAAAATGGGATATTTGACTTTAGAAAGAAAGGAGAAAAAGGGAAACCATTGAGATTACAGAGAATAGTTAATTCTAAATGATGTCTGAAGCACACGAAGATTGAGAATTTCATAGCATGGGGAAAGCGAGTATTAGAAAAGTGAAAAAACTTCCTACTATTACAATGATGAAGGGATCCTTTCTAAGACAGGGAGCCAAGTGAGTGGGACATGACTTGATTCCAGCAGCTTAAAACCCAATTCCTAACTATGACTGGCAGAGCAATTGAGATTTTACATAGATAGGAGGCCCAGAAATCCAAGGCAGATAGAGGAGTTTGATTACACTGGTCTTTTGGTCAAACTGTAGAACTTTCTCATCCTCCTTGCCTTTAATTAATTTATTTTTTCAAGATACAATTATATTGAATGATGGTTCTTTAGTAATATGGTAAAGTTATCATCTTGCTTAATGTATAACTAATATTTGATTATATTCTGTAAGAGATAGGTAATTTGTCATTATTTGAACTAGTTAACTGGTACAGTAGAAACACCATTGAAATAGAAATCAGGAAATTTGTTTCATATTCTTAACTACTAATTGGCTGATTTTATTTAAGTTATTTTATCTTTCCAGAATGAAATTTCCATGCATATGCAATATATGCTTTACAGTGGAGATTTTCAGTATGTTTTTATTGAATTGAACTGAGTCAAATCAATAAATTCAGACAGGTATTTGTGATTTGCTTTTACTATACTATATGCAAAATTCTGCTTTTATCTTTCACCTGTATTAGCCATAGACTGGCCAATGGCTTTACTTATCATTCACATATATGGCTTGATGAAAGTATTTGTTATAAATTTTTACTGTTTTGATTTCTTTAGCTTGCTCTAATAATTATAGACTTGCATATATTTGGGATTTTTCAAAATGGTTCAGAAATATGCACCATAGGATCCTGTAATTTGAGACCCATAACACTTCCCCTGACTTACTAAGTTCCATTTAGAGCTTGTTTACTTAAAGGACATTTTTAAAATATATATGTAAAAATACATATGTACATACATGCACACACATATACAGATGTATATGTGTGTGTATTTATTTCTTCCCTAACTTCTTCTATATCCTCATTTTATACATCACTATTGTCAGGCAAAGAAAAGTTAAACAATTTTTCTAAAGTCACTTAGCTTATTACTAAGGTATCATTACTTATTAATACTAAGGCTAAAACTTACAGTGGCTGATCTGCTTGGATTCATGAAGTTAATTCTAACTGATATTTGAAGCACAGGAAGACTGAGAGTTTTTTTTTTTTTTTTTTTTTAAGGAAATCTATTTTCTGTTCCAGAATTGAATAGTTTTAGAAAAGGATCCTGAAATTAAGTTTAATCAGAAAAGCATACATTTTATTTGGGATCATATTTATTACATTAGAAATGAAGCAATGTATCAATTATCTATTGCTGTTTAACAAGCCACATCATAAATTAGTGGCTTAAAACAATAACCATTTACTTAGCTCATGGTTCCATGGCTTGCCATTTGGTCTGGGCTGAGCTAGGTAATTTTTGTTTATTTGTTTATTTTGACTGGGTCCATTTATTCATCTATGGTCAGCTTCCAGATTGACTGGAGATTAGCCCGTCTCAACTGGGATGACTGGACTCTGCTTCATGTATTTGCATTTTCTCCTAGGCTTTTTCACAAAATAGTCACAGAGTTCAAGGAACAAGAGTGAAAGTATGCAAAGCACTCACAGGCCAATCTCAAAACTGGACTTTTACTTTTGCTATAATATATTGGTCAAAGTAAATCATAAAGTCAGCTTACATTCTAGGGGAAGAGAAAGAGTGGTACAGTCACGTTGCAAAGGGGACTGGATATATGAAAGGATACTGAATTATGGCCATATTTACCATCTGGTACAAACAGTATGTTCACAGTTATGGTATGTTGTTGTTGTTATGTGCCGTGGAGTTGGACTTGACTTATAGCGAACCCTCCTTGGGTTTCCGAGGTGGCATCCCTACAGAAGTAGATTGCCCAAACTTCCTTCTGAGGAGTGGCTGGTGGGTTTGAACCACCAGCCTTCTGATCAGTAGTCAAGTGCCTTAGGCACTACTCTACCAGAGCTCCCAAATATAGTATACTATAGGTTTATATTTATGGCTTCACAATAAAAAAAAATCAATAACTATATACTAATACTCATGGTACAATAGTTCATCTTTCAGTTGCTAACTGAAAGGTGATAATTACAGTGACTCTGTGGGAAAAAGGCCTGGTGACCTGCTTTCATAAATATTCTAGCCAACGAAACTGTATGGGGCAGATTTCCTCTGTCAAATGAAATCACTATGACTCAGATTGAATGGACACTTTTAGCAATGTGGCAGGAGCTATATACTTCTCTAATCTCAGAAAATGGCAGCTATTAACTGGCAGTTATATGGACTTCTACAGAAATGCAGTGAGGTAAAACAGTACTCAGTTTGGAAAACAGATGAGATTTGAATATCACACACTAAGTCTCAATGCTAGTCAAATGAGTACACTGAATCCAGCCAGGACCAGCTGACAGCTTAGCTGGATGACTATTCCTCACCTACTACTGAAAGGGTATTTGCCTGTAACTTATAACTGTGTCTCAGAGAGAGCTGCTTCTTCTACTTTTTTTTTAAATGCAATTGTTGAATAGAAGTATGTTTGTCATCTAGATGATAGACTAAGTTGCATTTTGTAACTCCCATGTCCAATTTTGTCAATCATTATTTAAGTGTAATGACCAGTCTGGGAAGGGCACAGTGATCTTTAGGGTTGAGAGGTGTCACATATAACTGAATGAGAAGACTTAATATGTAAAGACATTAATTCTCTATAAAAAGATTAATAGAAAGCATTTCCAAAATAATTCTCAGATATTTTTAAATAGAACAAAAACTAATTATGAAATCCATATAAAACCATTAACTGTCAATACATTTCTATGTGAAGTAGAATTACAAGGGGAATTGTCCTATTAGGTTCTGGGACTTATGGAACTACGTAATAAATGGCACAGGAATGAGGAGAGACAAAGAGACCAATAGAGCTGAAAAACAGACCCACACATATGTAGACTTTTGACCTGTGATAGATCAATGCAGCAAAAAGAAACGATTAAATAAAGGAACTAGAGAATAAATTAGAGATACGTAAAAGAATGGCTATGCATATGAAGAAAATGAAGTAAGATTCTTACCTCATAGCAAAAGTAACAATCAGCCACAGATGGATTAAAGACTTAAAGTGTCAAAAGCAAAAATTGAAATTTCAGAAGAAAATATAGGTAAGTACTTTTTTAATCTAAGTTTAGGAAGAATTTCTAAGATTGAAATACTGTAATTCTATAATACTGACATTTTGTCCACTTTAAAATTAAGAATTTTTGTTCATAAAAAGACATCTTAAAAAAGTGAAGGCATAAACTGTGAGAATGTGTTTGCTATATATAATGGACAACAAATTATTATTGAAACTACATAAGGAGTTTCAAATCAATTTTTAAAAAAGAAAATGATCAGAACACAATGGAAGGTATTCTACAGAAAAGAAAACATGTTTGGCTAGAAATCACAAAAAATGTTCAAACCTCATTAGTGATTATGAAAATTCAAAAAAGATAACAAAGAACTGATACACTTTTTTAAAAAATCAACATATTTGCACTTAATGTTGGAGAGAATGGAGAATAAGGAATTCCTTATCCACTTCTGGTAGGGCAGTAAATTTATACAACCATCTTTGAAAGCAGTTTGACAGTGTCTTATAGTTTGACCATTTATATTCCGTACGACTCAGGAATTCTTTGCATAGGTATATCCAAGATAAACTTTTGTGTATTTGCATCTGGATATATGCAAAAACACATGTAAGCCATACCAATACCATCTTTAGTATTAAAAACAGGAACAAACTAAAGTATCTATCATCAAGAGAAGGGGTAAATACTTTGGTAATATAGCCATGCAGTAGAGTAGAATTACATGAATGCATTTCAGCAATGCAATTTTCAGCGAAATATGGAAGTCTTAAAATATTTCAATGTGATACCCTTTTATAAAGTTTGTGGCATAGTGCCTAAGGCATTTTGACTGCTAACCAGAAGGCTGGTGGTTCAAACTCACCAGCCACTCCTTAGAAGGAAATATGGAAAGTCTTAAAATATTTCAATATGATACCCTTTTACAAATTTTGGGGCGTAGTGCCTAAGACATTTTGACTGTGAACCAGAAGGCTGGTGGTTCAAACTCACCAACCACTCCTTGGAAGGAAAACTGGGCAATCTTCTTCCATAGAGATACTGCCTTAGAAACCCAAGGGGGGGTCACTATGAGTCAAATTCACTTGACAGCAGTGAGTGAGTTTTTAAAGTTAACACAATCCAAACAATATTTTATTTAGACATATGTATCAGCCTCAGTTGAGTTCTTGTGTAGAAGCTCAAGGGAAACATCTGGTTTCAATTTTTTTTTTTTTGCTATTGGAAGTAGTGAGATCCCTGTTTCCTTGCTGAATGTCCATAGAGTGTCACTCTTAGTTCCTAGAGGCTGCCTGAATCTCTTTACACATGGCCCACTGTTCTCAAAGACTTACTGAACTTTATAAGGCTTTGAATCTATTACCTCATCCACAATCAGTTAGAAAAAAACTCTCAAATTTAAAAAAAAATGACTCATATAATTAGGTCATATAATCTCCCTATCTTAAAATCAGCTGTGCCATATCACATTAGCTAATTACAGGAACAAAATCCATCAAATTCATAGCTCCAGGGATTATACAAGACATGTAAAAAAATCTTAGAATTCTGCCTATTGTGTGTGTGTGTGTATATATATATAT
>NW_006922003.1:1984730-1993705 GCF_000298275.1 Orycteropus afer afer | reverse complement strand
ATATATATATAAGGACTTACATAGACTAAAGAGAATCAATAATTATGATTAATTCAATTATGTGCAACTCAGGTTCATTTTGAAAATCCCTAGGTGGAGCAAGTGGTTTACCCTCGACTACTAACCTTCAAGTTGGTGGTTCAAACCCTCCTAGTGGTGCTGCATAAGAAAGGAATGGCAATCTGCTTCTAGAAAGATTACCACCAATAAAACCCTATGGAGCAGTTCTACTCTATAACACACAGAATTGCTATGAGTTAGAATTGTTTCAATGATATTTTTATTTTTTAAGAATCATTTTTAGAAAAAAATAAAGAAATGAATGAAAAATTGTTTGTTTTATCTTCTGATCATGCATGAACTGTTCAGTTGGTACTTTATTGATTTTTAAATGAGTCAATTATTTAAGATTGCTTAAGGATGAAAGATTCTTGCCTGAACTTTGGCCAAAATTTCCCTATTAAAAATTACCTTTGACATAAATCGTTAACTTCCACGGGAAAGTGTGCTCCCATGTGAAATCTGTAGTTTGTAGCAGTTTTTAAAAATATGATTTTCTCTAAATTTCTATGATTTGAATACTCTAGAGATTATTTTCCTGAAATTTTATCTTTTAAGCTATGTTTTATGTTATCAAGGGCATTGTTATGGATCAAATTGGTCTCCAAAAGATGTGTGTTGTAAATCCTAAACCAGTGGTGGATGGAATCCCTTTTGAGAATACTTTTTCTTTGTTATGTTAATGAGGCCTTATCAATGTATGATGTGCCTTAAACCAATCACTTTTGAGATATAAAAGAAGCAGATTAGGCACTGAAGCAAGCAAAAAGATTTCCAAGAAATGCAGAGAAGAATGTTAGAGAAGTAAAGAAAGGAATTTTCACCCAGACTGAACAAAGAGATTCTTCCTCTAGAACCATGCCTGGAATTAGGACTTCTGACCTCTTAAACTGTGATGAAAATACATTTATGTTTATTAAGACTATCTGTGGTAGTTGTGTGTCAGCTTGGCTGGACCTTGTTTTGAGTGGCTGGGCAGCTGTATGTAGTTATTCCCCGTGATGAGATTGGTAATCAACTCCATGAAGGGATCTACTGGACCAGCTGAGTAGCTGCCTTAGAGATAAAATCTACTTCCAGTATAGAAGAAGAAGCATTGAGAAATGTCTCTGAGCTCTTTGGCATGCTTGGATCCTGGATTTGGCTGAGTCATCAGTGAATGGCTTATCTTGTTGTCTGCTAATCTTGGGACTGTGCTATTTTGCTTGTTGACTTTGTGTTTGTCAGCCTCAGCAGCCAGCAACTACCTAAGTTAAGAGAAGCCTCTAGCATCAGTGGGCTCAGGGCAAGATGCAGAGCTGAAGCTCAAGGTGGAGGGGCTTTCACCTAGCCCCTAGAGCTGGCACTTTGAACTTGGACTTTTAGCTCTTAAACTGTAAGAAAATAAACTCCTCTTTGATAGAGAACCAAAACAGAATTTGGTACCAAGAGAATGGGATACTTCTCTGACAGATACCTAAAATGTGGAAACAGAAGTGGAGTGCATCCTTGACCCAACATCCCTGCACTGAGACCATGACAGAGAGACACTTGGCAGAAAGTCACTGGCAGAGAGACACCAGCAGAGGGACAGCAGCAGCAGAGCCAAGAGACCTGCAGGAGACAGCAACAGCCATGCTAGCCTACGGAGTGAGAAAGCTGAATGTCTTTTGGGCAGAAAGGTTCCTGGCAGAGTGGATTGCCTTTGGGCAATAATTGGCAGAAGCTGAGAGACCAAGGAAATGGGAAGCAGAGCTGCCCAGCCTCAGAGGATAGGACCATGGTCTCTGGGGGTGGAACCCACACAGCCTCCTAGGTTTCAAAGGGTCAGACTTTCACCAACTTGATTCTGGTGTGTAGGGGTGCCATTTATGAAGCCCAGAAGGATGGGGCATAGTGACTGCCCAAAAGTGAGGGGTAAGGGCTGCCACACCCAAGAGGCAGAGGAACAGGACCTTCTAGTCCAAGGGAGTGAGGTTGCCACTCAAATGAACTAGGGGACTGGAGCTATTCAGTGAAGGAGATGTGTAAGAATGCCAACGTTGACAAGGGGTGGAATTGTGGTAGTTAAATTTTGTATCAACTTGGCTGGGCCTGATTTTGAGTGGCTGGGCAGCTGGATGTAGTTATTCCCCATGATGAGAAGGGTAATCAACTCCATGATGGAATCTACTGGAGCAGCCGAGTAGCTGCCTTAGGGATGTGGTCTGCTTCCAGTATATAACAAGAATGGTCTCTAAGCTTTTTGGCACACTTGGATCGTGTATTTGGCTGAGTCATGAGTGAGTGGCCTGCCATGTGTTTGGTCAACTTGGGACTGTGCCATTTTACTTGATGATCTTGGTTTCTCAGCCATAGCAGCCAGCAGCTACCTGAGTTAAGAGAAGCTTCCAGCTTCAGTGGGCTGGGAGTAAGAGGCAGAACTGAAGCCCAAGGTTAAGGGGCTTTCACCCAGCTCCTAGAGCAGATACTTTAAACTCAGACTTTTAACCTCCTAAACTGTAAGAGAATAAACTCCTGTTCATTAAAGCTGCATGCTTGGGGTATTTTTGTTAGAGTGGCACTAGAGTACCAAAATGCTGTCCATTTATGGAATTTCTGTTATAGCCACTCTAGGAAACCAGGAATTTCTTACTGGGCATGAAGTAATGCTCTAACAAATATCTAAAATGTGGAAATGGTTTTGGAATTGAATAATAGGTAGTATCCTTAAGAATTTTGGTATGCTTCATAGAAAAGCCTCAGTTTTTCTTTAACAGACTGTTGGTAAAATTATGAAAATTAAAGCTGAGTCTGAAGAGGCTTAAAAGAGATTTTAGAACTGTGATGAAAGCTTCTATCACTGTACACAGAATGTTGCTAGAAATGTGGATTTTAAATGTGAGGCCAGACCAGAAGGTGAGGTTTTAAAAGGAAACAATGAACATATGATTGGACAATGAAGAGAAGATGATCCACTTTATGCAGTGGCCAAGACTTGCCTGAATTATGTTTGTTGCAAAATAGAACTTGTAAGTGATGGACTTGGCTATTTGACTGAGGAGATTTCTAAGCAAGATCTTAAAAGGCAGAGTGGTTTATTCTTGCCACTGACAGTAGAATGTAGAGGGACAGAGATGGACTCAAAAGTGAACTGTACAAAATGAAACCAGAACTTAAAGATTTGGAAAATTCTTTTGCACATACATATGTCATAGAACTTTCACCAGAGATGTGGCTACAGAATATTTTATTAAACAGTTTAAGCCTTTGCCTAATGGATCTAGTCAACCATTGCAGAAAAAAATCTATCAGATTAGACTGCAAAGGACAGATGAGACAAAATAAAAGAAAGCTCTTTGCCTCTTATAATTCTATAGTCAGGAAATAGAACAATGGAGCTACTTAGTTGCAAGCATCAGTTGTCTTCTAAGAAAAGAAAAAGGCCATCCTGGGAGAAGGTTGTAGGTCAACAGAACTGTTGGAAGAAGCCTAAGAAGCAGAGCTACCTCAGTTTCAAAGAGTTGCACCATGGATTCCTGTTTCAAAGGTTGGTATTCACTTCCTAGTCAAAGAGTCCATTCTCCATCACCTTAATTCCAGAGTGTGGGGCTGCTGTTCATGTAAGACAAGGAGATGGGGTTGTCACCAAAAGCTGAAGGAACAGGGCTGCCATGCTCACAGGGCAAGAAAACTAAGCCACCTAGGGCCAAGGGGGAGGGATCACCACTCAGGTGAACTAGGAAAATGGGGCTGCCTAAACTCAAGTAACAAAGTTGCTTTTCTAGTGAGCCTGGATGTGCAAAAGCTGAAGGCCCAGGGCTGAGGGGCTTCCAAGCAGAACCCCAGGAGTGTGACCAACATCCAGAGTATGGAGGATAGGGCCATTGACCAGTTGGTCTGGTTTGTCTGGATTTTGGACTTACTTAGTACCAACAGACCCTTCTTTCACTATAATTTCTCCCATCTAAATAAAAATGTGTATCCTGTGTTTGGAAGCTCTAGTGGCATAGTGCCAAGGCTAACCAGAAGGCTGGTGGTTCCAACTCACCAGCCACTCCTCAGAAGGAAGATTGGACAATCTATTTCTGTAGTGATACTACCTCAGAAACCCAAGGAGGGGTCGCTATGAGTCGAATCCAACTCAATGGTGATGGGTTTGTTTGGTCTTGGTTCCTGTGTTTGTTATATTGCTGTACTCTGGAAGCAGATACTTTTTATTCTAGATTTCACAGTTCTCAGATTTAGAGGAATTTTGTACCAGGTGACACACCCAGAGTTATACTTCATTTAGATGACCCAGAAGATGAAATTCTTAATTTAGATTTCTTGCTGGAATGAGATAAAATTTGGGGATGATGTGATGGGGTGAATACATTTTGCAATTGGGAAGAACAGGCAACTTTGGGGATGAAAAGATGGACTATTATGGACTGAACTGTGTTGCTCAAATACATATGTTGTAGACCCTAACCCCTTACTTGTGGATACAATCCTATCTGGGAAAAGGTCTGCTTTGTTGTGTTAACGAGACAAATCAGTGTAGAGTACATTGTAAACCAATCACTTTTGAGATATAGAACAATAAGATTAGTCACAGAGAAGAAGCAAGCTGAAATAGGAGTAAGATTGAAATTGTTGTCATGTGGAGCTCTCCAAGCAATGCTAAGAAAGAGAAGCTGAGACAAGCATTCCCCCTATCTTCTTCCCAGAGAGGACAAAGAGACACTTCCTCTTGAGCTGACTCTCTAAACTTGAACTTCTAGCCTCCTAAACTGTGAGAAAATAAATTTCTGTTTGTTAGGCCAGGGGCTTGTGATATTTTTGTTATAGCAGCAGTAAGAAACTGAGAGCATGGAATGTAAAAAATATAATAAATAAATCTATATTCATTAGTCCATAACTGTGCTTAAGAGTTTGGCCTTCTAAATCTAAATCCTGAGGCTGTTCCTTATTAGTTTAGTAACCATTGACAAGTCCCTAAACTTTCTGTGCCTAGTGTTCCCTATCTATGAAATAGGAACAATATTTTATTCTCTGAGGAAAAAAGAAGATAAAGAACATAATACGCCCAGTCCTCACTTACTAACTTGATTAGGTTCCAAAGACTTGATCTTATGCAAAAATCAGCATTATACTATTATGTGAGAATTGGGGCTGTACCTAGTCCATGTTGGCATCTCCCCTCACAGTGAGCTCACTGCCCATTCCCTCATGCCTCCTGAGATACTCATGGTGCAGCACCATGTCTTCCTCACCAAGGAGCCCACAGCAGTTGGTTGGTTGGTTGTGGTGATGGTCGAGTTTGGCCACCACCTCCTCAGCAGTAGGGACTCAGAGTCACCACAATGCATTGTAGGCTTCCTTGAAGACCCCTACAGCTTGCCTTTCCACCTTCTCTCTCTGTTGGCCCAGAGATGGGCCTAGGCATGGGCGACTCTTCAACCTGCGGGTAGGGGACACCTGGCCAACTGGGCCAGGTGGAAGCTGAGGAGGTAGCAGAGAAGCTTCTTTGGAAGAAGAGACTTCTGAGCCCCTGCCTGACTCCTGTGTTCCTGGCTCCCACTGTCTCCTGGTGTCCCTGACACCTGCACAGCACTTCTACTGGCCCAAGGCAGATCTTCTGCCCCACCCGAGTAATGACAACCGCTGATGTGTGCTCATTCCCTCTTAAAACTCTCACTCTCCTCCTCCTCTTCCCCATCTCTCATTGGCTGCTCCTAAATGGACCAAATAGTTGGATAGTAGAGTTTTTACTATTGTTGGAAATGTCAAACAGTTGGATAATGAGAAAGTCGATAAGTGAGGTGTAGGTGTACATTTTATACACTTAATTTCACTAAGTATAGCTATTGTGCTTATAACTATTTCATTGCATAGGCTTGTTAAATTATCCTAGTGCATTTGATACCAATGCTTTAACTATCTATCTACCCATCAGCCACTCCTCAAAAGGAAGACTGGGCAATATACTTTCATAGAGATACTGCCTTGGAAACCGAAGAAAGGGTCGCTATGAGTCGGATCTGACTCCACAGCAGTGAGGTTTTATTTATTTATTTATTTTTGTAGTCTTTTCTGAAAATATAAAACAAAAGATACCTTACTCAAAATTTTATGTTAATTATATTATGTTCCCTTTTAATTATTTTTTTTAAAATATCCACATGCTATTATATTTTATGTTAATTATATTATGTTCCCTTTTAATTATTTTTTTAAAAAAATCCTCATGCTATTATATTTAGGAGCTCTGGTAGCATAGTGCCTAAGGCACTTGACTGCTAATCAGAAGGCTGGCAATTCAAAATCCACCAGCCACTCCTCAGAAGGAAGATGGGGCAATCTACTTCCGTAGTGATACTGCCTCGGAAACGCAAGGAGGGGTCGCTATGAGTCGGGTCTGACTCGGCAGCACATAACAACAAAACGACAATTATATTTACATGTCATTTTCATTTTGGTTTTCTGTGGCCAAAATATTGTTTTCTTTTTTCATTTTGGTTGGTGTCCATCTATGGGTCTGGCTCATTCTGGATAGGTCCACTCAGGTTCCTATTCTCATGATATGATCTAGTCCCTGGGATCTGATAGTACCAAGTCATAGTCCCTTTCTAAGGATGGTCTTGGTTTCTCAATTTTGTAAAATCTCTTGCTACCTCTGTTTGTTTGTTTTTTTTTGTTTTCATGACTTATCACCTATATATTCATTCATTGCAATTTTATATTTATTTATTTATTTAAATGATGGGCACAGTCCCTGTTTTCCTTGTTAGATCCTAACTCAAGCACCATCCTTATGTCAAAATTAAGGTAAGGTCCTACTATGTCCAAAAAAAACAAACTCACTGCCATCAAGTCAGACCTGGCTCATAGTGACCCCTCCTTGGGTTTCTAAGATAGTATAACTACAGAAGTAGATTGCTCAACCTTCCTTCCTAGGAGTGGCTGGTGGGTTTAAACAGCCAGCCATCTGATTAGCAGTCAAATGACTTTGGCACTACTCCATAAATATGAAAGTGTGGTTTTCTTTTCTTTTCTTTTTTTTTTTTTTAATTGTGATTTGGGTGAAGATTTACAGAGCAAATTCACTTTCCGTACAGCAGTTCACATATACCTTGTCTCATGTCATTGACCACAGTTTACCACAATGCAACAATTCCCCTCTCACTTCCTCCCCATAGTTACCTCCTTCCAGTGTCCATTCCTCCATACACTCCTGCCCCCTGAGCTGTCTCCCTGTGCATAAGCAGTCCTTCTTTCTCCCATGATTGTTCTCTCCAAGGAGTGTCACCTGTACCGTACACTTGGGAATTCTGATCATTCACATAAACTTATAGGACCATTGTTGGCCAACCCAATATATGTTCTAGGAACCACTCCCCTTTTCATAGACATATCTAATCATTTAGTCTGTCCACCCATCTATCCATCCATATACTCATGTTTGCCTTCACTAACAACGCAGTACTGTATGTGCAAAAGGGTTCATATCTGTTGTCTGTATCTCCCATGTACCTCTCTATGTCTTTCTCATCTGCACTGGTGTCATATTGGTCACTCACAGTTGGTACACTGCCCTTCTCTTCACCCAAATCAATACTTATCTCTATCTATCTAACAGCCTTCCCTCCTCTCCCCTCCCACTCCTGGTAACCAACAAAGAAAATTTCCTTGTATAGATAAACTTTTCCTTAAATTTTACAATAAAAGACTAATACAATATTTGTCCTTTTGTGATTGACTTATTTCACTCATCATAATGTCCTCCAAGTTCGTTCACATTATGCAGTGTTTTACAGATTCTACATTATTCTTTAGCATTACGTAGTATTCCATTATGTGTATGTACCATAGTTTGGTTACCCATTCTCAGATGATGGACACCTAGGTTGTTTCCATCTTTTGGCTATTGTAAATAGTGCTGCAATGAACATGGGTGTGCATATATCTGTTCTTGTCATGACTCTCATTTCTTTAGGGTATATACCTAGTAATGGAATGACTGGGTAAATAGAATTTCTAATTCCAACTTTTGAAGGAATCGCCATACTGCTTTCCACAGTGGTTGTACCATTTTACAGTCCCACCAGCAGTGTATGAGAGTCCCAATCTCTCCACAACCTCGCCAGCATTTGTTATTTTCTGTCTTGTTGAACTTTGCTACTAGTGCTGGAGCAAGATGGTACCTCATTGTTGTGTTGATTTGCATCTCTCTAATAGCTAATGATCATGAACATTTCTTCATATGTTTTTTGGCTGCTTGAATATCCTCCTTGGTGAAGTGTCTATTCCTGTCTTCTGCCCATTTTCTAATGGGATTGTTTGTCTTTTTGTTATTGAGGTGTTGGAGTTTTCTATAAATTCTAGAGATAAGTCCCTTGTCAGATAGGTAATTTCCAAATATTTTCCCTCAATTTGTAGATTCTCTTTTGACTCTTTTGGAGAAGTCTTTGGAAGCACATAAAACTTTAATTTTTAGAAGGTCCCAATCATCTCATTTCTCTTCTGCTGTTTGTGCATTTTGAGTTATGCTAGAGAGTCTATTTATGCCATATATTAGGGTCCCTAAATTTGCCCCTAGTTTTTCTTGAGGTACCTTATAGCTTTAGGTTTCACATTTAAGTCTTTGATCCATCTGGAGTTTGTTTTTGTGTATGGTGTGCAGTACAGATCTTGTTTCATTTTTTCTGCAAATGGATCTCCAGTTTTTCCAGCACCATTTATTAAACAGCCATTCTCTTCCTCATTTAATGGATTTTGGCCCTTTGTCAAAGATCAGAAGACTATAGGTCAATGGATCTATTTCTGGGTTCTCAATTCTGTTCCATTGGTATATGTATCTGTCATTAAACCAATATCAGGCAGTTTTGACTACTGTGTTGTATAACATTTTGGGATTCGGCAATGTGAGACCTCCTATTTTGTTTTTCTTCTTCAATAGTGCTTTGCTTATC
>NW_006922003.1:1960093-1961194 GCF_000298275.1 Orycteropus afer afer | reverse complement strand
ATTTTATTGATCTTTTCAAAAAACCAACTTCTGGTCTTGTTGATTTTTTCTATAGCTCTTCTATTTTCTGTTTCATTGATTTCTGCTCAAATCTTGATTATTTCCTTCCTTCTGGTGACGGTGGGCTTTTCTTGCTGTTCTTTCTCTAATTGTTGGAGATGTTCATTTAAAGTGTTGATATTTTGGCTCTTTCTTCTTTTTGGATGTATGCGCTTATTGCTATAAATTGGCATCTGATCACTGCTTTTGCTGTGTCCCAACGATTTTGGTGTGTTGTGTTTTCATTCTTGTTTGATTCAAGGAATTTTCAAATTTCAATTTTCGTTTCTTCTCTTATCCCGTCTTTCTCAAGAAGGGTGTTGTTCAGTTTCCATGTGTTTACTCTTTTCCTGCTGATCTTCCTATTGTTGATTTCTAATTTGATAGCATTATGATCTGAGAAGATGCTTTGCTGTATTTCGATGTTTTTAAATTTATTAAGGCTTGCTTTATGGTCTAACCTATGGTCTATCATAGAAAAAGTTCCATGTGCACTAAAGAAGAATGTATATTGTGCTGCTGTTGGGTGAAGTGCTCTATAGATGTCTATAAGTCCAAGTTGGTGGATTGTAATTTTAGCTCTTCTGCATATTTGTTGAGTTTCTTTCCAGTTCTATCTTTCAAAGAATGTGGTGTATTAAAGTCTTCCACTATATGTGTTGAGTCATCTATTTGGCTTTTCAATTCTTTTAAAGTCTGATTTATTTATTTTGGGGCTCTTTCTTTGGGTCCATAAATATTTATTATGGTTATATCTTCATGTTTAATTGATCTTTTAATCATTATATAATGTCGTTCTTTGTCCCGTATCGTGGTTTTTGTCTTAAAGTCAATTTGATCAGAAATTAATATTGCCACTCCTACTTTCTTACATTTGCCATTTGCTTGATATATCTTTTTCCAACTTTTGATTTTTAATCTATTTTTCTCTTTATCTCTAAGGTGTGTCTCTTGTAGGCAGCATATTGATGGGTTTTGTTTTCTTATCCAATCTGCAACTCTCCATCTCTTGATTGGTGCATTTAATCCACTAACATTCAGGGTAATTATTGATAAGTTTGA
>NW_006922003.1:1953231-1958629 GCF_000298275.1 Orycteropus afer afer | reverse complement strand
TTGGGCTTGCACCAGTCAGGAATCTCCAAGCCGCCTGTACCGTCAGGGTTGCTCAGGGCGCTGTCATTCCGCAGCTCCGTATGCCTCCTTTTTTTTTGGAATTTTCACGCAAATTCTTCTGCTAGTTGGGGTTTAGTCCACTTCTGTATCCTTCCCTTCAAGGCTCAGGGGTCCAAGATTATTGTCTGTGTCTGTGTTAATTGGTTTCCCTTTTGTTTGTTGAAGATGGTCTGTGCAGTCATTCTGCCTAGTCTGCCATCTTGCCAGAACTCCCTCAAGCTGTGATTCCTCCCGCCGGTCAACTGCCTAGATGCCTCAAGGCCACAAATTGACTTTGTCTTCTGCTCACCCTTGGCCTGGACCTTCTCCCGGCGAATTAAGCCTGCAGTTCATAGACCTGGTGGGTGCTGCTGCTTCAGGTGGGGCGTGCTGAGTGTGGCGTGGACTTACCTTTCTTGTGGTATTTTTAAACTGAGGTCATTCACAGAAAATGATTTGATTGACTGCTTCAAATTTTCCAAGGTTGGTACTTTCCAGATGCATACCCACTAAGCCAATCCCATTGCTACCCAAACCCATTGCTATTAAGTCAATTCTGACTCATAGTGATCCTATAGGACAGGATAGAGCTGCTGCATAGAAAACTGAAAAAACCAAGTCACTGTCAAGTTGATTCTGAGTCATGACTACCCCATGTGTGCAGAGTTCAACTACATTACATAGAACTTTCAAGGAAACAGATTGCCAGGCCTGTCTTCGGAGGCACCTCTGTGGGAGATCAAACCTCCTTCTTTTGACTCATAGTTAAGCTGAACCCTTTGAGTCACCCAGGGACTCTGGAAGCATAGAAGAGAAGTAGTTATATACAATATGTCTCTTGAGGGATTAGGACTTAATTTTCTAGAGGAACCATAGTTGAGAAAGGAAGAACTCTTTTTTGAGCATGTATGTCATCACTAACACAGTCCTCTCTTTGCTCACTATGAGAATATCTCTAAACAAAGCCTGACACAGTCTATTGTTCATGCCCAACACAAGCTTGCAAGGCACATGACTATATCTTGCCTCATTTTGTGTTGATGTTTCATTTTTCCTTCCTTAGTCATATTAACCACATTTTACCTTCCACATGATTCTTGTTTATTCTTTCTTTCTCATTCCTACTGCCCTGAAAAGTGGAAAAAAATAGGTTATTGTGTTAAATGTAAAGGTAATTTTTAAGTTCCTTTGAGTGATAATGTGTTCAGAAACATAAGAATGTAGAAGACAATCAATTCCAGGCTACATCAATTCCAGGCTGAATCTAATAGAAAACAATCAGTTGCAGACTGGAATAAATTCAGACTGAATCCACTGCATCCTACTTCTAAAATGTTTACTGATTGTCTGGGTAGATACACAGATAAAAACTTGTTCTCAGACCTAAACATATGATTGTGTATTGCTTATAAATAATTTTGATGTTGAATGTAATGATTTGGTAAACTCTTAATTATTTATTTACATTTTGTGTAAGAAAGGGAGATAGAAAATATTTTTTGGGCTTGGCCTGGAATTGTTATACATTGCTTCTGTCCATATTCCTTTGGCCAGGACATAATTATGTGGCCATATCTAACTGCAAGGGAGGTTGAAAATGTAGCATAGCTATGTGGCCAAGAAAAAGAGGAATCAATTATTGATGAGCTCAAAATAATCTCTGAAATGTCAATTTCCTTTTAAAAGAAGAAAGCATAGGTAGGAGAGGATAGAATTGGTGCTTAAAGATGGGCTGGTTTATAAACAAATAAAAATAAAACTTAATTACACTAGATAGGAAACATTCTGAAATGTGATAAGACTTTTATTTGTAAATGAAAACATTAACAAAAGCTGGCAGTTCAAACCCACCAGCCACTCCTCAGAGGGAAGGTTGGGCAATATACTTCTGTAGTGATACTCCCTCCAAAACCCAAGGAGGGGTCGTTATGAGTTTGGGTCTGACTCTACAGCACATAACAACAACAACAACAACAGGGGACTTTGGGCACAAATGAATGACTATCTTAATAGACTGAGTTAGTGTAATTTATACTTCATTTCACAAACTGATGACTATATTATTTTAAGTCTTCCTATGTGTTTGTCTCTGTGAGTGTCAAGTTCCCTATCTTTGCAGCAATTTTTTTTATTTTGGAAAATATTTTTTAAAACTGTATCATCCAGGGAATTATATAGCATACAAATCACAAGAGCTTATGTTTGCTAATCTATTTTATTTATGTCCCATGGAGATATGGTGAAATACATCCAATTAATATTATGAAACCAGTGTATGGTGCAGAGAAGTTCTTGGTATGGCTCTGCTAGCCCTCGTCTTTGTGGAGCCCACCAGGTGACTGGGTGGAATAATGTAAATGTGAGGTGCTTGTGGTCCACAAAGAGAATTGGATAGCTTGTTAGCAATGTAAATAAGGTGCATGGCACCCTTGTGGGGGTGGAACCATGGAGAAAAAGATGTGCTGAACCCTTAGGTAGGGATTGGTCAGTTTTGTCATTTCACTAGGCTTAAAAAGAGCTCTGCCAGAGGCTGAAGGAGTGACCTCAATACCATCAAGTCAGAGAAGAGCCTGTAGTGGAGTGCATCCTTGGACCCAAGAACCCTGCTCTGAGATGATGGCAGAGAGACCAACAGAGGGACCAGCAGAGAGATGGCAATAGCAGAAGCAGCAGAACTGAGACTGGCACAAGACAGAGTGGCAGGTTTGCTGGCTACAGAGCAAGAAAGCTGAGTGCCTTTGAACAGGAGGCTTGCTGGTGGAGTAGAGTGTAGATAGGTGCACCTATGTTGTTGTTATGTGCCCTCGAGTCAGACCTGACTCATAGCGACCACTCCTTGGGTTTCTGAGGTGGTATCACTACGGAAGTAGTTGCCCAACCTTCCTTCTGAGAAGTGGCTGGTGGATTTGAATCCCCCAGCCTCTGGTCAGCAGTCAAGTGTCTTGGACACTACGCTACCAGAGCTCCCAGGTGCACATATAGGCAGAGTTAAAAGAGTTTTGTAACACTTGCCTGAGCAGGGTGGTGTCTAGGCTGAGAGGCCAAAGGCCAATGAGAGGTCTGGATTTGAGCATGGCAGAGGGAAGGCTGTCCTGAATAAAGAATTGTATCCTGAGTGCTCCTGAACCTGAGTTGTAACCTATTGCTTTCCTAATAAACTATAATCATGGGTATTGTCTGAGTTCTGTGTGGCCATCACAATGAAGTATCAAACCCAGGAGGGAAGTAGAGTGCTATGGGAAGGATGGTTGGTGTCAGAATTGGTAAAAATGTTGGAAGGTGGTGGCATGTCTCACCTCATAGGAATCACCCTTGGGCTGCTGATGGTGATTCTATCTTCCTCTTGAGAAGTTACAGTAGGTCAGAGGATACCAACTCCCTGTCCTTTTTGCACAGTTAATGTGGAGTTACATGTAGGAGCTCTGGTAGCATAGTGCCTAAGGCATTTGACTGGTAACCAGAAGGTTAGTCGTTCAAACCCACCAGCCACTCCTCAGAAGGAAGACTGGGCAAACTACTTCTGTAGTAATACTGCCTCAGAAACCCAAGGAGGGGTCACTATGAGTTGGGCTGACTCGACGGCACATAACAACAATAACAAAGGGGCAGAAGTATAACTGCCTCCCAAGAAATAGTTGTAGTGGTCTTATCTCATTTGGCTAACTTGATGACTCAAATAAATTAGTGAAGGATCATTTAATGTAGGTCATTTAATACCATAATCCATTCAAAATGAAGAATGAATTGGTTTCATTGTTGTTTTACTCTACAAGTTGGAACTCTAAGATTTTGATGTATGGTTTGGCAGTATTTTCTAAATAAAAGATGGAAATGCATAAATTTTGAAGAAAAAAATCAAAACTAAAAGTGCATATCAAGTATTTTGGCAGACACTATTGATTACTTTTCCAACAGCCATTAGCTAATTCTTCCTCAGTAATGAAACTCAAATTTTGCTTTGGCAGCAAAGTTCTTAATTCTGGACAGTGACACATGATAAGTGATTTCATTTTCCTTTTCCAGGGATAGGCAACTGATCCAGTATGAATAGTGACGTTGAGAAGATTTCTGCTAGAGCTTCAGAGAAAATTTTCTTCTTGTTCAAAGAGAAAGGTCCTCAAGTAGAAGCCTGTGGTAGTTATGTTTTTGTGTCAACTTGGCTGGGCCTGGTTGAGTGGCTGGGCAGCTGGTGGTAGTTATTCCCCATGATGAGATTGGCAATCAGCTCCAGGTGGGATGTACCACAAGCAGCTGCATAGCTGCCTTTGGGATATGGTCTGCTTCCGGTATATAAGGAGAAGCTTTGAGAATGGTCTCTAGCCTTTGGTATGCTTGGACCCTGCATGGAGCCGTGTCATTGCTCAGCAGCTTGCTATGCTCTGCTGACCTTGGGACTTATACTGGACTTAAGTTAATGGCTGCCGTGTGGTTTGGTAACATTGGGACTGTGCCTTTTTACTTGTCAACTTTGGGGCTTCTCAGCCTCAGCAGCCAGCATCTGTCTGAGTGAAGAAATGCCTCTAGCTCCAGTGGGCCAGGAGCAGGAGGCAGAGCTGGACCCCAACGTTGAGGGGCTTTCACCCAGCCCCTAGAGCCTGGCACTTTGAACTTGGACTTAAAGCCTCTAAATTGGAAGAATAAACTCCTGTTTGTTAAGGTCAAACCATTTGTGGTATATTTCCTGTCAGAGCAGCACTAGGTCACCAGAGCAAAGCCCCTCTTGCTTCCAACTACCTCTTTGAACCACCACATAAGGTCATTACACAGAAAGTCAGCCTTTCTCAAATCACTTATTTAGACTATCATAACTTTCATGACAACAGCCATTTTTTGTTCAGGGATTTTCAGACATTATAATGTTTAGCTATGGAAACATTAGTTATGTTTATGGAAAGCTAGTTATTTGAAAAAATAATTTTTTTTTTTTTTGGAGTGAAGATATCAACAGAGCTGTCTTATAGAAGATGGAGGAGCATCACACTTAAGAACACTGGATACAATATAGCATGGGTAACTGCACATTACTAAATCACCTAGAAATAAGTAACTGTCCCTTGGAAGGAAGGTTGGGCAATCTACTTCCATAGTGATACTGTCTCAGAAACCCAAGGAGGGGTCACTATGAATCAGGTCCGACTCGACAGCACATAACAACAACAAATAACTGTCCACATTTTGCTATGTCAATTTTTATCTTAAACTTGGGATTATATTATTTGTAGTTCATATTCTTTACCCAGGTTTTGGAAAACATTTTAAAAGGATTTGGCATAGTTTTCCATGCTTTGCCCTTGTTTGTTTTTGTTGTATAAACAAGTATATTTTAGATTATGCTTTGTATCATTTGGTGTACATTTCT
>NW_006922003.1:1947530-1952916 GCF_000298275.1 Orycteropus afer afer | reverse complement strand
TGTGTGTGTGTGTGTGTGTGTGTTTTGGGTGCAAATTTTCAGAGAAAATTTGTTTTACATTCAACAGTTTTTGTACATTTGATTTCACACCCTGATTACCATTACCAACCATAACAAACTCTCTTCCCCTCTCCCTATGTCCTTCTTAACTATGCATTCCTGTCTGTCTGTCTTTCCCTTTATGTGAATGCTGCTCCTCTTGTGTCTCATGGCTTGTTGCTCTAAGGGATGTATCTCCCTAGAGTAGGTAAGTAAATCGTCCTGGGGTAACTGTTCTGCATGTAGGTCTTTCTACTGTTGGGCTGACAGCCAATCCATGAGAGTAAGAACCTTTCTAGGCCCAAAGGGTAACCTGAGGCCATAGTCTTGGGGGTTCCACCAGACTCTAGCTGACCAATCATTTTGGTCCTTTTTTGTGTTTTTGAATTTTGTTTCACATTTGTCCTCCCACTCTATCCTGGATCTCCAGTTTTGATCCCTTTCTGAGTGGTTGGCATTGGTAGCTGGGCACCATCTAGTTCTTCTCCTCTTGGGGTCATGAAGGCTGAAGTCCTCATGGTCCATCTTATCCTTGTACTAATTGTTTCCAGATCCCTTTGATTTTCTTCACTCTTCATTGATTCAGATGAGAGGAGACAATAGTTGCATCTTAGATGGCTGCCCAAAAGCTTTTAAGACTCCAGTCGCTACTCACCAAAGCAGGTTATAAAACAAGGCTTTTATGTACTGTGTTGTGCTGATTGAGCATGATGTCCCCTAAAACTAGGGTCCTGAGTCGGCAGGCCCAGTGATTCTTTTGCTCATGATATTTGGTTGTTGCTGAGAGGTTACTCTAGCTCTGTTTTCTGTTACTTCTGTAATGTGTGTGGCTAATTTTGTGACACAAGTGCATATGTAAGATTATCTTCAGCCAAATCTATCCTTGGTCTAGGATATATCCCTGTTTGCCTATGCCCACCTGATCTTCTCACCTGTCTATGCATGTATTCATAGCCTGCTATGTCGTATTAATGATAATGCAGTATTATGCATATACTAATATTTGCCTGTTGTCTATATCTTTTGTGCAAGTTTCAGTGTCCCTCCTTTCCCCAAAGTCATCATACTGGTCACAGACTTTCCATATGGTCCCTGCCCTCACCCAAATCAACATGTGACCCCCAACTAGTCTGAAATTTTCCATCCCTTTTCCTCCCATCCCCAATAACCAACAAAGTGAGTTTCCTTCCCTAAGTAAACCTTTCCTTGACTTTTTACAGTACTGGGCTCATGCAATATTTGTCCTTCTGTGATTGACTTATTTCACTCAGCATAATGTCCTGCAAATTCATCCACACTGTGAGATGGTTTTTGTATTCTTCATTATTCTTTAATGTTGCATAGTATTCTACTATGTGAATGTACCATAGTTTGGTTATACATTCATCTCTTGAAGGGAACTTAGATTATTTCAATCTCTTTGCTATAGTGAATTATGCTGTGATGAACATGGATCTGTTCATGTCCTATCTGTCACCTCTTTAGGATATATTCCTAGTAATGGAATTGCTGGATCAAATGGTATTTCTATTTGCAGTTTTTTAAGGAGATGCCATAGCATTTTCCATAATGTTTGTACCATTTTACAGTACCACCAGCAGTATATGAGAGTTCCAATCGCTCTGTAACTGTGCCGGCATTTGTTATTTTCTGTCTTGTTGAACTTTGCTATTATTGCTGGGGTGAGATGATATCTCATTGCACATGTTTTGATTTGCGTCTCTCTATTGGCTAAGGATTGTGAGTATTTCCTCATGAGTTTGTTAGCCACCAGTATGTCTTCTTTTAGTAAAGTGTCTGTTCATGTCCCTTGTCCTTTTTGAGTTGGGTTGTTTGTCTTTTTGGTGTTGAGGTGTTGAGGTTTTCTGTAAATTTTGGAGGTAAGTTCTTTGTCAGAAATGTTATAGCCAAATATTTTTTTCCCAATCTGTAAGCTCTCCTTTTCACTCTTTTGGAAAAGTCTTTTGAAGTGCCTAAGGATTTAATTTTTAAAAGGTCCCAGTCACCTAACTTTTCTTCCACTGCCTGTGCATTTTGAGTTATGCTTGATAGTCTATTTATGCCATATATTAGGGCCCTTGGATTCACCCATATTCTATCTTTAACAAGCTTTATAGTTTTGGGTTTTACATTTAAGTCTTTGATCCAACTTGAGGTTTTGGGTGTGTGTGTGTGGGTTGAGGTATGGGCCTTGTTTCATTCTTTTGCAAGTGGATATCCAATTTTGCCAGCACAATTTGTTAAAGAGACTATCTCTCCACCATTTAATGGGTTTTGATCCTTTGTCAAAGATCAGCTGTCCATAGATGGATGAATCTATTTATGGGTTTTGATTCTGTTTCCAGTGTTCTCTCTGTCTATCATTGTACCAATACCAGACTATTTTAACTGCTGTGGCTGTATAGAAGGTTTTGAGATCTGGGAGGGTAAGACCTCCTACTTTGTTTTTCTTCTTCAGCAGTGCTTTGCTTATCTGAAGTCTCTTTCCTTTCCATATGCAATTAATAATTGTTTTTTCCATGTCCTTAAAAAATGTATCCAGATCAAGATTGCATTGAATGTTTAGATTGCTTTGGGTAACATCGATATTTTCACAATATCCAGTCTTCCTATCCATGAACAAGGCAAGTTCTTCCATTTATTTAGATCCCTTACAGTTTCTTATAGTATTGTTTTATAGTTTTCTTTGTATAGGTCTTTTGTGTCTCTGGTAAGATTTATTCCCAGATATTTTATCTTTTCAGTAGCTGCTGTAAATGGTATTGTTTTCCTTATTTCCTTCTCAGAGGTCTCTTTTTGATGTACAGGAATCCAACTGATTTTTCAATGTTGACCTTGTATCCTGCCAATTTGCTGAACTTTTCTATTAGTGCCAGTAATGTTTTTTGCAGAGTCTCATGGGTTTTCTATGTATAGGATCATGCCATCTGCAAATAGAGATAGTTTTACTTCCTCTTTGCAAATTGGATGCCTTTTATTTCTCTTTCTTGCCTTATCACCCTGGATAGGCCTTCCAATACAATGTTAAATAGAGGTGGTGATAGAGGGCATCTTTGTCTGGTTCCCATTCGTAAGGGGAATGCTTTGAGTTTTTCTCTGTTAGCAATAATGTTGGCTGTTGACTTTGTGTATATGCCCTTTATTATGTTGAGGATTTTCCCTTCTATTCCTATTTTGCTGAGGGTTCTGAACAGGAATGAGTGTTGCATTTCATCAAATATCTTTTCTGCATTGTGGTAGTTAAGGTTGTGTGTCAACTTGGCCAGGCCTGGTTGAGTGGCTGGGCAGCTGGTGGTAGTTATTCCCCATGATGAGACTGGTAATTGGATCTAGCAAAGCAGCTGAGTAGCTGCTTTAGAGATGTGGTCTGCTTCCTGTATATAAGAAGCAGCTTTGGGAATGGTTTCTAGCTTATGGCATGCTTGAAACCTCCAGGTAGCCATGTCGTTGTTCAGCAGACTGCCATGCTCTGCCAAACTTTGGACTTTCACTGAACTTCAATTAATGTCCTGCTGTGTGGTTTGGTGACATTTGGACTGTTCCTTTTTTCTTGTCAACCTTGGGCTTGTCAGTCTCAGCAGCCAGCAGCTGTCTGAGTGAAGAAAAGCCTCTAATTTCAGTGGGCTGGGAGCAGGAGGTACAGCTAAAGCCCAATGTTGAGAGGCCTTCACCCAGCCCCTAGAGCCTGGCACTTTGAACTCAGACTTTAAGCCTCCAAATTGGAAGAATAAACTCCTGTTTGTTAAGGCCATTCTGTTTGTGGGATATTTTCTGTTAGAGCAGCACTAGGTAACCAAAACATGTGTTGATTAATATTATCATATGGTTCTTTTGTTTTCTTTTGTTTATGTGATGGATTACATTGGTTGTTTTTCTGATGTTGTACCATCCTTGCATAACTGGTGTGAATTTTTTGCATCTTGGTTGAAGATTTTGGCGTCTATACTCATGAGGGATATTGGTCCGTAGTTTTCATTTTCAGTGGTGTATTTCCCTGGTTTCGATATCAGTGTTATGCTTGCTTCATAGAATGAATTTGGGAGTATTCCATTCTTTTTCTATGTTCTGGAATAGTTTGAGTAGCATAGGTGTCAACTCTTCCCTGCATGTTTGGTAAAATTCTCCAGTGAAGCCATCTGGGCCAGGAATTTTTCTTGTGGGAAGTTTTTTTTATGAGCTAATCAATTTGTTCAAGTATTCTGTCTCTGCCTGGGATAGTTTAGGTAGGTCTTGTGTTTCTAGAAACTTGTCCATTTCTTCTAGGTTCTCGAGTCTGTTGGAGTACAGTTCTTCATAATATTGTTGTTATCCTTTATATTTCAGTTCTGTTGTGATGTCATTTATTTATTATCTACGTGGTTTGCATCTTCTTTTTGTTTTCCTTTGTTAAATTTGCCAGTGGTTTGTCAATTTTGTTAATCTTTGAAGAAGCAGCTTCTCGTTTTGTTGATTTTCTCTATTTATTTATTTTTTGTTGTTTTCTACTTTGTTTATTTATGCTCTGATGTTTATTATTTCGTTACTTCTGGGCATTGTAGGTTTCTTTTGTTGTTCTTTTTCTAATTGTTGGAGTTGTTGAGTTAGAGTGTTGGTTTTGATTCTTCCTCTTTTTTGAAGTGTGCATTTATTGCCATAAATTGACATCTGAGTACTGCTTTCACTGTGTCCCAAAGGATTTGGTAAGTTGTATCTTCATACTCATTTGTTTCTAGGATTTTTTTTTTTTTTTTAATTTCACACTTTATTTCCTCTATTACCCAGTAGTTTTTGAGTAATGTATTATTCAGTTTCTACATATTTGATGTTTTTTTTTCCTTGATCTTCCTATTACTGATTTCTGATTTTATAGCATTATGATCTGAGAAGATGGTTTAACAGTATTTTAATGTTTTTGAATTTATTGGGGCTTTTTTGTGTGTCCTAACACATAGTGTATTCTGGAGAATGATCCATGTGCACTGAAGAAGAATGTGTATTGTGCTTTTGTTGGGTGGAGTGCTCCATATATGTCTGTGAGTTTGAGTTGGTTGTGATTGTGTTGTTGAATTCTTCTGTATCTTTGTTGAGTATTTTCCTAGTTGTTCTGTCCCTCCTTGAAAGTGGTGTGTTAAAGTTTCTACTGCTATTGTAGAGTTGTCTACTTTTCCTTTCAATTCAGTTAATGTTTGCTTTATTTATTTTGAAACTCTTTCCTTAGGTGCATAGATATTTATTATGGTAATGTCTTCTTGATCAATTGATTCTTTTAGCATCACATAATGTCCTTCTTTGTCCCTTATGCTGTTTTTCACCTTGAAGTCTATTTTATCAGAAATTAATATTGCCACTCCTGCTTTTTTTTTTTTTT
>NW_006922003.1:1939820-1943292 GCF_000298275.1 Orycteropus afer afer | reverse complement strand
ATTGCATCAATTCTATTCTTGTCCCTTTCACTGTGTTATCTATTTCTGACAATTTAGTATTGATCTTCTGGATTTCTATCTGTAGATTTAGAATCATTTCTAATTTTTCATTTATTTTGTCATTTTGTTCTTGTATTCCAAAATTGTTCTTGGATTTTGTCTGTATTTTCCTTGGTCTGTTTCTCAATCCTTTGAAGATACCTAAATATAATTCTTTTGAATTCCTTATCTAAGCGTTCTAATGCTACTTCTTCCTCAGGGATGTGTTCTGGATCTGTAAACTCTCCCTTGTTTCTATCACTTTATCCTGCTTCTTTGTGTGGACTGCGATGGACATTGTGACATTGTAGTATTTAGGTCTCTGTTTAATGTTTGTGATGAGTGGCCAAAGGTGAGTCAGGCTCTTCTGGGTGGATGTTTATTGTTGGCTCATTGGTGGAGAAGGAAGTGGTGGCTCTCACTCAGTTAGTGAAGCTGCAGGAGCTGTGGGTGTAATTGTGTCATATGGGGACTGTTGCTATCTTCTACTCAGTTAGACAAAAATAAAAATTGAATAACTATCAAAAAAGTAAAAGCAAATGGACAAAAAACTACACCATGTTATCACACAAGAACAGTAACCAAAAAAAGAAAAAAGGAAAAGTGAAGTTAAAAAAAAAAAAAAACCCTGTGATATCTGGGGAGAGGGTAATAAGGGAAAAAAATGTAGAGAAGGAGAATAATGAAGAAAAAATGGGAAATATGCAAAAAGAGAAACAAGGCATGGGGTTAACCACAAGAAAAAAAAAAAAATGTAACCAGGAACAGGGAGAAGAAAAAAAAAAAAGCTGAATACTAGAATCTGTGAGGGGAAAAATAAAGAATAATAGTAAAAAGGACAAAAGTAATAATAATAGTAGTATTTTTAAAACAGACAAAAACAAACAAACTAAGAAAAACAGAAAAAAGAAAAATAAATCAGGGCAGGGCAGGACAGGGCACCCAGGCTCCATCTGAGCACACAGACTGGGGTGGACTTTCTGCTGGCCCAGAAAGTGGGTGGGAGTGAGAGATGGCCACACCTCTGTTCACCAAGAAGTTGTGGGGTATAAGAGTAACAAGGGAAATATGGCACCTTTCCAGTCATCTGGGTCCGGAATGTCCTTGGGGTTCCAAGCAAGTGGAACTTGTTCTTAAGTCTCTGGAATCTGGAAGAATGCTGTCACTTTAAATATCCAAAATGGTCAAGCCACTTGTAAATGTTCAAAATGTCTGTGCCCTCTGACAGACAAAAGTTCACAGCTCAACCCGCCTTCTTCTTCGCTGCTTCCGCTTTCATTCCCCAGCCACCCGAGCAGTCCTCCCTGCAGTCCCTGGCTAGCAGGGCGAATTTTTAAGTTAATTCTTAAGTACTACCACCACTCTTGTAGTGTCGTGCCTAAAACACTTGACTGTTAACCAGAAGGCTGGCAGTTCAAACCCACAAGCCACTCCTTGGAAGGAAGGTTGGGCAATCTACTTTCATAACGATACTGCCTCGGAAACCCAAAGAGGGGTCATTATGAGTCAGGTTTGACTCGAGGCACATAACAACAACAACACCACCACTACTCAGCAATATGCAAGCTGTCTGTGCCATCAGGATCACTGCCAGACAGCAGCTCTGTATGTCTCCTTGTTTGGTGTTTTCATGCAAATTCTTCTGCTAGTTAGATTTGAGTCCACTTCTTTATCCTTCCCTTCAGGGCTCAGGGGTAAGGATGATCTTCTGTTTCTGTGTTAATTGGTTCCCCTTTTCTTTGTTGAAGAGGGTCTGTGCTGTCTTTCTGTCTATTTTACTATCTTACTGGAACTCAAAGTGGGCCCATGATAGTTCTTTAAACCTGGGCTTTTATTTCTATTGCTTGTCCTGCTTTTCTTTGTTTGATTTGAGGTTGTTTGTTGTTTCCTAGGCATTTTGTATTTGTTATCTTTAATTGTTAGTTATGTATTGATTTGTATCACCCTGATTTTATGTGCTAACTTTATCTGAAAGGGAAGAGCAGGTGTACTTTATTAGTTATTAACTTGGTTGCTCTCAAGCTCTCTTTGTTGGTGGAATTACTGGTGGGGATGTGGGTGCAGGTCCCTGTTCATTGTGAAGAGGATTTGAAGTTGGGAAGAGCAGGTGTTGTCCACTATCTGTCATTGCTTCTGTGGCGCAGGTGCTGTTAGTGTTATCTCTCTATTGGTTGAAGTGTTCAGTCTAATAATTCCTGTTGCCTGATGGAGATTTAATGTGTTCCCTGTAATGGATGAGGTAGGGAGAAAAGGAAGAAAGGAAAAAAAAAAAAATTGTGCCAGAGGCAAGCCCCCAGATAGAAAGGTAGAAGGAATTTTCAGCACTTGAGGAGAAATAGTTCAGTCAGTGATGCTGGCACAATCAGGGTAGTTTGTGTCTCTCTGGGATGTCTACTAATGATGTTCTACTGTCAATGAAAGACCTGCAGTTCAAAATCCACAGAGATCCCAATGGATAGAGGGTGAGTACTTTCTGTTTGGATCAAGAAGATGCAAAAACCCAATACCCCAGGCCACTCTGTGTGAAAAGGGGTCATGGAAGAATTGAACCCCAACCCACTGCCATGCACTCACTCTAGAGTTCTGCCTACTCAGAGGGAGTTTCTCCCATTCTTCCACTCCTTTCTGGATTCTGTGGCAGCTCAAGCTAAGGGGGTTCTTGATCCGTTTCCCAGTAATATTGCTGTACTCGCTCAGGGCAAAGGTCACTGCCAAAACCTCCCAGTGTGAGTATTCTGAATCCCCAGTGCCTCTGTGGGTTCCGTGATTTTTTTTTTTTCTCCTTCCTTCCACTGACCTCATTTGTATTTCTAATGAGTCCTCTCCATCTCTGTCTCCCAGTTAGGTGAGTTAGCTTATTTTTCCCAGTTGTTTAATCTGCTCTTTTTCTCTTCCTTCACTAAATAAGATACTTTATCTTCTTAGTTACTTATCACTCCACTATCATTGTTTCTAACTGCTTGACCTAGTTATTCAGGGATTAAGTTGGGAGAGGGATTAAAGATGTGAGTTACAGGTATGACACCATCTTCCCCTCCAGGAAGGCTATAAAGTTTTGAAGGGCAAATCATAGCTCTTTGCTAAATTTGCTTACTATATATATCCAATCCATAAGGAATATTGCAAGGGTCAGAATTAGTAGCTCATTGGCCTTCATCAAGATTTAGGAAAAAACATTTAATAACTTATACAATATTCACAAATGAATATACTGGACATACTGAGAGTTCAGTGTCAAGCTCTAGCTTCATCTTATTTTTTATACCCTTCTTTTCCTCATTAATCAGAAGGCTGGCAGTTCAAAACCACCAGCCACTCCTGGGAAGGCAGGTTGGGCAATCTACTTCTGCAGGAATAGTGCCTCAGAAACCCAAGGAGGGGTCGCTATGAGTCGGGTCCGACTCGATGGCAATGAGTTTTTTTTTTTTTTTTT
>NW_006922003.1:1937692-1939292 GCF_000298275.1 Orycteropus afer afer | reverse complement strand
TTTTTTTGGTTGCCATTAGATTGGTTCTCCACTCTTAATTTTAATTTTAATTTTTTTATCTTTGTGTCTAAAGTGGGTCTCTTGTATGCAGCATATCATGGATCTTCTTTTCTTATCCAATCAACTACTCTCTTTCTCTTTACTGGTGCATTTAGTCCATTCACATTGAGTGTAATTAGTGATAGGTATGAATTCACTGCTGTCTTTCTATTGTTTTTTGGTTTTTTGTTGGTGACTTCCTTGTTCCAAATATTTTTCTGTGCTGAGCTCATTTTGTTATCACGTGTTTCTTCTCTTTTCTTCATTATTGTTGGTTTTGTGCTTACTAAGTCTGTGTATTGTTCTTCTTTCTGAGATTTCTTAGAAGGATTGTTACTGATCTTTTTGGTTACCCTGAAGTAAATTTTTATCTCCCTGAGTTTGTAACAGTCAATTCTATGAAGACATTGTCCTGTCTATCTCTCCATTTGGAAATTTTATAATTAAAACTTTTGTTCCTTCTATTTGCTTTGTTGCTGGTGTTGTCTGCAGATTGACTCTCTTACTTATCTGTATACATTATTTTATGAGCTTATTTTGAGCATCTATTTCTGGTTTGGTTTCTAAGTGGTGATGTCAAGTGTCTTGATTTTAATTTCTTGTTCTCTGTTGTGGGTTATCTATTAGAAGAATTCCCTTTATCATTTCTTGTAGGGTTGATCTGTTTTTCACAAATTCCCTTAATTCCTATTTGTCTGAGAATGACTTGATTTCACTCTCATATTTGAGGGACAGCGTGACTGAATATATAATACTTGGTTGGAAGTTCTTTTCCTTCAAGCTTTTTATATGCCATCCCATTGCCTTCTTGCCTACATAGTTTCTGCTGAGAAATCAGAATTTAGTCTTATTGGTCGTCCATTGTAGGTGATATTTCATTTTTACCAAGCTGCTCCCAAGATTCTTTCTTTGTCTTTGGTTTTGGAGAGTTTTATTATGATATGTCCTGGTGACTTTTTCTTGGGATCTATCCTGTATAGAGTTCATTGAGCTTCTTGGACAGATTTCTTTTTTTTTTCCCTTCATGATATGGAGGGAAATTTTCTGTTAGCAAGTCTTTGACAAATTTCTCAGTTTTTTTTTTTCTTCCTCTTGTGGTATTTCGATCAGGCACATGTTTCTTTCCATATCATCACATACAACTCTTAGATTCTCTTCATTTCTCTTCAATCTTTGTTGTCATTTTTCTTCATATAGGCTAGAATTAAGAGATTCTTCTTCTACTTGGGAAATACATTCTTCAGCCAGTTCTGGGCTACTCTTTTGTCCTTCCACTGTGTTGTCTATCTTTGTAATTTTAGTATTCATCTTCTGGGTTTCTAATTGCTGTTTTTGTATGAGTTCTAATTGTAAATTATCTTGTTATTTTTGTTCTTGAATGATTTTCTTGAATTCTTCCAGTGTACTGTCTATCTTCTTGTTGTTTCTGTTTCTATTTTCCTTGAGCTCTTGAGAGTGCTATATATATATATATATATCTTCTGAACTCCTTCTCAGATAGTTCTATTGCTTGTTCTAGTTCTCTTGCTTGTTCTTCTTCCATGATAGTTCTTGTTTTTTT
>NW_006922003.1:1923264-1931233 GCF_000298275.1 Orycteropus afer afer | reverse complement strand
TTTTTTTTTTTTTTTTTTGGTCTTCTTCCTAAAGCTAGAAATGCTTGACACCTACTGAATCAATCCGTCAGCTTTGATTCTGTTGATAGGACTGATACTTGTGTAAAACAGACCATTTACTGTTCTAGCACCAATTCTCTGTTTTAGGAATTTCCTTTTGTTCTATAGACCAATATTAGACTACTGAGTCATTTTAAATTATAATATCAAACGTTAGCTACCTCAATGGATTAGAAGCTGTCATTAAAATTTATTGTTTTTATGGGGTTTGAAGATGGAACAAGTCAGTATTCTTTTATTTCATAATTGTTCCAATGGAAAAATTCTATGTATACTTTTATTTAGAAATCTTTTATCCCATCTTTGGAATGATCTATTATTCCCAAATTTTAATCTAAGTATTCAAACATACAAAACAAAATTTCCTAAAATCTTTTAAACTACTCTCATCCATGGTCTACAGCCTCAGAGTTCTCAGTTCTGCTTTTCCTGGGCTCTGATTGTGTCTTTTTGCTAATTGTGACTATTAGAGATCAGTGAGGAAGCACTAATTGGATTCTTCTTTTTCTGTACTCCAGAGTGCACTGTGGGGAAAGTAGTACTGTTTCGAGTTTGCAGGTAGAGAAACTGATCCTCAGAGAGTTTAACAATTTACCAAAGGTAATAAAACTAGTAAATGTGTTAATCAGGCCACTTCTCACCATCTCTATCATTTAGCATGTACATTGTCTCCTACATATCTGTATGTTTGCAGTAGGCATAGGTGTTTTATGATGAATGATAATAAAGTTGCAACATAACTTTATAGTCAAGCTCTATTGGTTTTGTTAGGTTGTTGAGCCTTTGAAGAAGTTTTTAAGAATACTTATTCTCATGCAAATATATCTTATTAACTTGGGGAATGAAAAAGATATTTTCTTATTTCCCTGTTGTTTTTTTGTTAGATGTTATGTTATAGTAATTCTATTTTTATGACTTGTGTAGTACCTGTCTCTCCTCTGATTCAACATTGTTCTATTGCTTTAAGACAAAGCCACCTTTAGTAGCTTTTTTAGCATAATATGTAGTCTTTCTGCAAATCTGTATCTATTCTTAAATTAATTTCCTTTCTTTACAAATCTAAGAGAATAATATGAAGCTTATCACAAAGCAGATTTTAAATGCTAAAAGATAGGAAAAAAAAAAACAAGAATGATTTGCTTAATGTTTAAGATTTTAATTGTAAAATTTAATTTTTTTAGAACTTATTTTTAGATTCACAACTGAAAAACCTATTTTGTTAACTGATCTGAACATTCACGTATTAAGATATAAATCAACTAGATAGAGAACTACTTTAAAAATACTGATGTGAAGAATATTATATAATTTAAAATATTCTTCTGCAGACAACTGATGTTCTTTGCCCACAATGTAATAAGGAGATAATTGAAAATCTTAAAAAATAAAATGTCATAAGTCTCCTTATCCCATTTTGTTTCATTTTTTCTCTTTAGTCAAACTTTCTATAACCCTTTCTGTGTTTAGTTTGTTTTATTTTTAAATGCAATTAAGATTTTGGTGTGTTTATAATAGACTAAGAAATTGTTTTGAATAAAAAGGCAGACAGAAAAAAGAAATAGCCATTTTGGTAAATTTTCATAGCAAGAGAGCTAATATTTCCAAGTTTCTCTTGGAAAAAAAAAATGGATGGGGAAATATGAGAGGTGTCACCTCTAATTGATGTACATAAAACAAAAGAAGTTGGAAGTCATCATTACAACTTTTCTACTTAGCAGCAAACAAATACATTAGCAGTAAATAAATAATGTCTTTGAAAATAGGGTATAAATTAGCACTTCCTAGGATTTCATATAGAGCAGAAATTCTAGGAGAGGAAAAGGGAGTCATTTAGTGTAATTTGGAGATAAATTTCTAAAACAATAACTGCATTAGGAATTATATTTATAACTAGGAATGCTGGTGGCATAATATTTAAGCACTCACCTGCCAATGGAAAGGTCAGTTGTTCAGAACCACCACTGTTTTTGTGGGAGGAAAGATCTGGTGACTTGCTCCTATGAAGATTAGAGCCTAGGAAACTCTATGGGGCTGTCCTACAATGTCTTATAGGGTTGCTATGAGTTTGAATTGATTCTAAGGCACACAAAACAATATATTTATAACAGCAATCCTTGGACATATAATGAAGTTGCTGAATTATTGACCTGTGCTCATCTTTTTATGTTGTGGTATAAGCTTCCCTCATCCTACTTTTATTCCCAGATCCAAGGCATACCTCTAGATGCCAATATAAAATCACACATCTAGCTGTCTCTCCTTCCAAGCAAAATGAACAACCAGGTGTATTGCTCAAAGTTCTGCCACTGGCAGGATTTCCCTTCACCATTGTACTTCAGGAAATTTCCAAAAATAATCTGCAATGTGGTACTGTCCATTTTTGAGTAAACCCAAAAACCAAACCTACTGCCATTGAGTCTATTCTGACTCAGTGATCCCCATTGGGTTTCCAAGGCAGTAAATCTTCACAGAAGTAGATTGCCTCATCTTCTTTCTGTGGAGCAGCTGGTGGGTTTGAACTGCTAAACTACTAGTTAGCAGTCAAATGCCTGAGGCACTGCATCTCCAGAATTCCTTCCACTTTTGAGTGGTGCCTGCATATTGCACAGAATTATCTCTAAAACCAGGCATGAGTTTTCTCTTTCTGTCAATGGATCATAAGGAACTCCCCATAAGGCTGTAGGTGCAGAGTGGGAGAAATAAGGCAATATGATAGGAGGGGGAGCCATTTTCTCATGCTTTCATGTCCTGCTACAGCTTGATCTTGTATATATCATTTCTATTTAATGATGGAGTATCAATGTGTGCATCCAATGTTATGACCCTGTGGGTCAAACAACATCCAATTCATGATAGGAAACTCTGCTACATGGTGACTTGATGGCCCATGGTTAAGAGTTCATTCACTACTAAGGCCCAGTAGCAAGTCAAAATCTATTTCTCAAACAGTAGTTATCTGCATAGAATGGCAAGGATTTGCTCCAAAATCTTAAGGGCATTTCTATGATATACAACTAGGGGCCTACCAAAATGCTGAATTGCATCTTTATCTGCTACTGACACATCAAGTACTATTAGATCAGCTGGACTTTACGGCCCATGTGCCAATGAGGCTTGGACAGCAGCTTGAACTTATTGAAGAGCCTTCTCTTGTTCTGGACCCTACACAAAGCCACCAGATTTTAGATGCACTTGATAAGTAGGATGGAGTAGCACACCCAAATGAGGAATATGCTGCCTCCAAATCCAAAGAGGCCCACTAGGTGTGTGCTGCCATTTTAGCTATAAGAGGGGCCAGATGTAACTACTTATCCTTCATTTAGAAGGAATGTTTTGACATGCTCCACACCACTGGATCTCTAGAAATTTCACTGAGGTGGAAGGCATTTGAATTTTTGTCATTAATTTTTCACACTCTAGCCTGCAAATATCTTACCAATAAGTTTTCCTGACTAGGTTCAATGAATATCATATCATCAATGTAATGGACCAGTTTGACATCTTGTGGAAGGGAAAGGTGATCAAGATCCCTGTGGATTAAATTATGACATAGGATTGAATCGTTGATGTACCTCTGAGGTAAGACAGTGAAGGTATATTGTTGTTCTTGTTTCTGTTGGTCCTTAGAAACTGGAATTGAGAAAAAGGCATTGGCCAGATCAATAGCGCATATCAGTTACAAGGATATGTATTAATTTGTTCAAACAATGAAACCACAACCATTATCCACAAAGTCCAGTCTCAGAAAAATGTCACTGTTCTAGAATATAGTCCAGCAACCAGAACTGAACTCAAGATAACTCATTATATCTTCTTCATTTACCAAATATATACAACTACACTTACATACTTAAATAATTATACTTAAATAAGCAAATGAATAAAAACAAAATTTAGTAGTGGTTATTAGGGGCTGAGAGGAGGAGGAAATGCAGACTTATCATTTAAGTGGTACTGAATTTCTGTTTGAAAACCAAAAAACTAGTTCCTCTCAAATTGATTGCAACTCATGGCAAACCCATGTATGTCAGAGTAGAATTGAGCTCCACAGGATTTTTTATTATTGAGATCCTTCAGAAGTAGACTTCCAGGGCTTTCTTTCCAGGTGCTTCTGGATAGATTTGAACCATGAAATTTTTAGTTAGTGGTTGAATTTTTTAGTTAGTGGTTCCATTGGATTTCTGAGGTGGTAAATCTTTATGGAAATAGATTGCTCCATTGTCCCTTCATGGAGCAGCTGGTGGGCTTGAACAACCAGCTTCTGGTTATCAGTCGATTGCCCTGGGCACTACACCACCAGACCTCCTTTGGGTTTCTCTTTAGGGGTATGGAAAACATTTGAAAATGAGTAATGGTGATGGTTACATAAGATGGTGGATGTAATTGATGTACATTACTAATTGTACACTTAATTATGGTTAAAATGGCAAATGTTTTCTTACATAAATTTTGTTGTTGTTAGTTGCCATTGAGTCCATTCTAGCTCATGATGACCCCATGAGTGCAGAGTAGAACTGCATTTCATAGACTTTTCAAGGTTGTGACTTTTTGGAAGCAGATTTCTAGGCTTTATTTCCACCAGAACTTACACCTTCTGGGTGGTTTGAACTGTCAACCTTTTGGTTAGTAATGTAGCACTCAATCATTTGCATTATCTAGGGATTCCTGTACATATTTTACCTCAATATAAAACAAAAATGGAAAGAAGATTTTGGTTCATTACTCTAAAGGCAGTTGGGTGAACTTGTCAAAATATGGGTATTCAAAAGAGCTAAAATAATGATTTGGGTGTTTTATCTTTATTTCAAGGAGCTCAGTGGCAATGGTTAAAGCATTTGGCTGCTAAACAAAAGGTCAGTGGTTCACACCACCAGCTTTGCCATGGAGAAAGTTTGCTTCTGTAAAGAGCTGTAGCCTTGTAATCCCTATGGGACACTTCTACTCTGTCCTATAGGGTTGTTATGAGTTGGAATCAACTTGATGGCAATAGGGTCAGTTCTGGTTTGTCTTTTTTTCATCATCTGCCTCAGTTTTTCTTCTTGACTCTCACAGAAAATGGTTGTATGAAGCTGGAAATTACATAGTCATTATTCCAGATTAAAAAAAAAAAAAAAAAAAAGCATGTTTTCTGATAGTTCTGGAAGAACAATACAAAACCTCTGACAAGATATGCTACCAAATTTAAATGATCATTTCTACTTCTGTTACATTCCTAGTTTATGCAAATTACTTGAGTAAATTCTTTCCTTAAATAGTTGTCCACAGTCTCTTATCCTTCCATTCATTCTTATTTTCTTCCAATTCTCCCTGATAAAATCCCTCCAAAAACCATATAACATAGTAGATATTTCAATAAAGTATGAGAGAGAGAAAAAATATGCAAGCAAAACTGGACTCCTCTCCAATATTAACATAATTGAGCCCATCCTGCTTTGGTTTCACCATAGGGCAGTAGGGATGGCATCAAGATTCTTTGTTTCCCTGGAATTTATAGTTAGGCAGAGCAAAGCACAAAGGACCCTGACGAGAAGAATGAAAGGAGAACATTTAGGAGATTGTCTGGATCTGAGAGGTATCATGAGAGCTGTGTGACAAATCAAAGTTCTACTTTTTGGTTTGATATTAATCATTTTAGTCAATTCATTTCATTTTTGAACATATTTTTTATCTAATGAATCTGCCTTTACCTGTTTACAAAGTCAAAAGAATATCCAAAGTCCTTTGATGCAGGCTGAGTTAATTAGCTCTAGTTCATGAACATCATAGGAAGTTAATTATCACCTCCCTATATACCCAGAATAAAACCTTAAGTAATAATAAATATTTTAGCATTTATAGTTTTCTGGTAAAATTGTTGGTTGAACTGAATAATGTGAGGCTTATACTGTTGTAATTTCTCTGGGCTTAAACAAGATGAACCTAAGCCATTTTCCTCCTACCAAGAACCCTTAACAACTTTGGATCAGGTCAGTGGTCTGATCAGTGAAATATATTCAGCATAATAATCTTGTGTTTGTGAGAAAAGAGGAATTTGGTGTTAGAGAAATGAGTTAGGAAACCAAGCCTATAATACAAGTAAAATGTTACATTATGAGCATTCATTTATTTCTGCAAGGAAATTAGAAAAGAGAAGATCAATTTGAGAGATCTATTAGAAGTAGAAATGCTAAGATTGTACAATTATATAGGGCTGTGTGGCAAGCAAGTTAAAGATAATTAAAAAATTTAAGCTTGAGCAATAAGGACCGATGGTGGTTCCTTTCATTTTGACCAAAATATTTCCACTTACCCGTGTCTTTACAGATAAGGTATTTAGCTACTAATCAAAAGGTCAGCAGTTTGAATCCACCAGCCAATATGTGGAAGAAAGATGAGGCTTTCATAAAGATTTATAGTTTTTGAAACCCAGTGGGGGTCAGTGTGAGTTGGAGTCGACTCAATGGCAGTAAGTTTGGTTTTGGTTTGAATCTTTATAGAATATGAAATATAGCTATTGAGTAGTATTCTCTAGCAGAGTTAAGATTGAAAACTTTCACATGCAAAATTTCCATGATTCTCTATTACTTAAGAAAATATATTACAGATTGTTTCTTCTTCTTATTTATTTATTTTTTTGATGGCAAATCTGTGGGTAGAAGTCAAATGGACACACACAGCATCCATGCAAATAGAAGCTGCATGAGTTAACAGCAGGAGAACTTTATGAACAGGGTTCTCAGCACATTTCTGCTTGAAAGCACTAATAAATCAATTCCATAGAAAACCTCTGTCCTGATACACCTCTCCTCAAGGTAATGAGGACACATTCCTCATTTATTACTTGTGTAAGTTTTAACCTTTGTGATTTTCCCTGAGTCAACTTAAAATTCAAGTTTTAGTGTTATGATTTATGTATCATGTTATTAAATATTCTGTGTAGAATATACATTTTACTCAATATCCCTAAAGCCATTTTATTTTCTCACCTAATTTTTCTTTAAATCTGAAATTAAAGTTAATACTAACAGCACAAAAGGACAATTTTTTTTTTTCCTTTTTTGGTCTTTAGGGTATTATATTATTTTTCTCTGTAGTAAAGGAAAAGGAAAAAAAGAATCTTACTTCACTCTTTTTGTAGATATGTGAGGCCAATTCTCGAATTGCAGCAGAAATACACAGGCCATGTTTTACTATGGCCTTGTAACTGACATCTGGCCTGTGAATTCAGGAGCAGAGCTAAGTCACTGTCTTTGAAATAATTTATTAAATTAAACCATTAGGTATGGCTATTAAGTGAAATATTTTGGTTTTTATTTGAAAAATATAGGCAAAAATTGCCCATCTTAGGTGAAGTAGCCTGACTTTGCAGTCTTTCCATTTATTTTATATTCATATGCAGCCTCATGATGTTACTTATTTGATCTGAGAGTGCTTTAGTCTTGCTACTACTACTACTAATATCATCATGCATTAAAATCTTGGTATTTTCCAGATTCTGTGTTTAACAATTTATGTACATTATCCTATTTAATGCATATCATGATTCTATGAGTTAGGTATTGTTTTTCATATTGAAATTTGAAACAACTCACACTTAAATAAATTAACTTGCTTTGGGTCACATAATTTTCAAGAGGCAAATCTCTTTTATCTAATGCTAAAGATTGTGGTCTTAACCACTATCCTAAAATTATTTGGTAACTTGGTTGGTTGATATGTGTTGTCAAGTCAAACCCGACTCATAGTGACCCCTCCTTGGATTTCCAAGGCAGTATCACTACAGAAGCAGATTGCCCCACCTTCCTTCTGAGGAGAGGCTGGTCAGTTTGAACTGCTAGCATTCTGGTTAGCAGTCAGGTTCTGTTTTCTGACTATCAGTGTCCAAACTTGTTGTGTTGGATTGGGTTCTCTAGAGAAACACAAAAACCAG
>NW_006922003.1:1905215-1917065 GCF_000298275.1 Orycteropus afer afer | reverse complement strand
CTCCAGGAAGCATATATCTGGAATGCTGTTTTTTCCAGTTTGTTCCTGGGATAGTATTACAGGTAGGCCACACCCCTGGGGAAACTCCCCCTAGACTGACCGGCCGCTTAGGACGTAGTCATGTGATCCATCATGAGAAACACCACTCACAAGTGAAGTCCAGCCAAGTTGACAGATCTTCAACTATCACACTTGTAGTGTAAATAACATTTTAAATGCATTGATTTATTTTGGAAGTGTTTTTCTATATATTATCCAATATCCTATTTGTGCTACTTCTATTCCATAAATGACTACTTGATGCATGCAAATCAAGATTTCAGTTTTAATGTTAGAAATAAAACTGAATGATAAAACTGCCTTTATTCTGCCTTGGAAATTTTAACTTCAAGAAAACAATATTATATTAATAGGAACTAATTGATAAAAATGAGGAATTATTAGTGAGTAAAGAAAATATCACTTCTATATAGACAGTATTATAGGTGCATTGACAATAACCTGTCAAATGTATTTACAAATGCTATCCATTCACAGGGGAGTTATATCTCTACATTAATCAAAGAACTTTCAGTTTGAAATGTTAATAATCACCATCAAAATGAGGAAAGATTGATAACTAGTATTATTTTCATGGGTTTTGGGAACAGCATTATCTATGCCTAAATGTATGGTGGAATGGAAATACAATAGTCACCCATAAAAGTAAGCTTCTCAGTTATCCTTTCTTGAGCACTGCTCATCACTGGCAGGAGTGGAGCTGTGCATGGAAAAGATGGAGCTGGCACTTTTCAAATGCCTACTATTTACTTTGCCACAGATTTTTGTGTTTTTAAAGATTGATTCAGAATAAAAGTTTCATGACTTTTTATAGGTACATTTTTTTTAGATATATTATGGACAGTTTAACTATAGATTAATGTATACTATGTTAGAAATTTAGGGAAAATATTAAATTTTTATGTGAAATCACTTGAAAATATGCACTGTGTATGTGTGTAGGCTACTCATAAAGTTTTCAGAACAATAGCATTTATAGTAGTATAGACAAGGAACTGCCCGAAATTCAAGTCAGATACAGCAGAGGACATGAAAAAAGGTACGATCATTACTGATGTCAGATGGCTCTTGGCTGAAAACAGAGAATACTAGAAAGATACTTGCCTGTGTTTTATTGACTGTGCAAAGGAATTCAACTCTGTGGATCATAAAAAAATATGGGTAACACTGTGAAGAATGGGAATTCCAGAACACTTAATGGTACTCACGAGGAAACTATACATAGACCAAGAAGCCGTCATTCAAATAGAACAAGGGGATACTGCCATGGTTTAAAATCAGGAAAAGTGTGAATCAGGGTTGTATTCTTTCGCCATACTTATTCAATATGTCTACTGAGAAAATAAGCTGAGAAACTGGACTATATGATGAAGAATGCAGCATCATGATTGGAGGAAGTCTCATTAACATCCTATGATGTGCAGATGACACAATCTTGCTTATTGAAAGTGAAGAGAACTTGAAGCACTTACTGATGAAGATCAAAGACTACAATCTTCAGTATGAATTACATCTCAACATAAAGACAACAAAATTCCTCACAACTACACCAATAGCATCATCATGATAAGTGGAGAAAATATTGAAGTTGTCAAAGATTTAACTTTACTTGAATCTACAGTCAACACCCATAGAAGCAGTAGTCATGAAATCAAATGGCATATTGCATTGGGAAAATCTGCAAAAGACCTCTTTAAAGTGTTAAAAGCAAAATGTGACTTTGAAGATTAAAATGCACCTTAGTGAAGCCATGGTATTTGCAATTTCATCATATGCATGTAAACTATGAATAATGAATAAGGAAGTTTGAAGAAGAATGCCTTTAAATTATGGTGTTGGCAATGAATATTGGTCTACTAGAAGAATGAACAAGTCCATCTTGGTAGTACAGTAAGAACATTACTTAGAAGTGAGGATGGTGAGATTTTGTCTCTTATACATTGGTAATGTCATCAGGAAGGAGCAGTCCTTGGAAAAGGACATCATGCCTGGTAGAGCAGAAGGTCATCAGAAAAGAGGAAGACACTCAATGAAATGGGTTGACACAGTGGCTGGGATAATGGGCTCAAGCATAGCAAAAATTGTGAAAATAGTATAGGACCCAGCAATGTTTCATTCTATTGTACATAGGGTCACTATGAATTGAAACTGACTTGATAGCACCTAACAACATCATATGTGTGTCGACATATTCTTCATGATAATGTCTACGTATATTAAGTTCCAGATATGAGATATTAGTTCTAGTGTATGATAGCATGAAAAAAAAAAAAAAAAAGAAAAGAAAAGAAATCATCTTTAAACTAATTTTGAATTAACATTTACTTGGTGGTTATTTGAGCTTAATATAGAAAAAACTAAGTAGATATGGCTATTTCCCTGAGGCACATAAGCTCTCATAAGCAAGAAAACAAAATAAAATGTAACAGAGGCACACATGTAATTGTAAGCACAACTAAGAAAAAGGTTATGCAAAGAACTAAAATGATAGACAGGATGATAAAATGTCATTACTACATCAGTGTGTGTCATTCATGGCCAATGCACTTGAGCTGTGACGTAATTTCTTCACAGCCAGACTGCAGAATATATGGTAATTTTATGATAAGATTTGTTTTTTATTTCTTTACTGATAAACCTTTTAAGATAAGATACAAAGAAAGCCTACCTCTTTTAGAATCATAGATTGACTGAGCTGCAATGTTAGAAAGGACTTTAGAGATCATTTTGATTCATTCCACTGCTTATCGAATAATTGATCTCTCAGGATGCCACATTAGATAGACATTCATTATTTTTTTAAAAATGTATATTAAATACCTAATCTGTTCTGGGTATTGGGTTAGGTATTTTGTGACTGTTAAATCATTATCTTGATCATTACCTATTTTGTGGCTCTATTGGTTCAAATATTTTTCCTTAATTTGGAAGCAGACCTATCTCTTTGAAATTCCTATGTCTGGTCCTGGTTAATGTTCTGAAACAACACAAAATATTACTGTTTACACAAGTCTCCAAATTAGAAGATGGCTAATCCATTTCTGAGGTCAGGTAAGCAGCGAGCCAGTGTGCATGCAAGGTGAGTGTTTGGAGTGCCTGGGGAAGGCTGGATAAGCAGCAAGCTGGGTGTACAGGGAAGCCAGGTGTTGGAGTAGCTAGGAGAGGTCAGGAAATGAGCAGAGTGGTTTGGAGCTCTGGAAGCGTAGTGATGGTTCAAATCCACCAACCACTCCTTGGAAGGAAGGTTTGGCAATCTACTTCTATAGTGATACCACCTTGGAAACCCAAGGAGGGATCACTATGAGTTGGGTCCAACTTGATGGCACAAAACAACAACAACACCACAAGGAAGACAAACTTGTTTTTTGGTTTGTTATACTGTGGTGGCTTGCATGTTGCTGTGAGCCTGGAGGCTATGCCACCAGTGTTTCAAATGTCAGCAGGGTTACCTGTGTTGGACAGATTTCAGTGGAGCTTCCAGATTAAGACTGACTGGGAAGAAAGAAAGACCTATCCACTTCTCAAAGAATTGGTCAGTGAAAACCTTATGAATAGCAGTGAAACACTGTATGATATGTTACTGGAAAACTTTATGAATAGCTGAAATATTGTCCACAGAGTGCCAGAAGATGAGCCCCTCAGGTCAGAAGGCACTCAAAATATGACTGGGGAAGAGCTGCCTCCTCAGAGTAGAGCTGACCTTAATGACATGGATAAAGTTTTCAGTACCTCCATTTGCTGATAAGGCACATCTCAAGAACAGAAGAAACACCTGCAAACATCCATTAGTAATGGAAACATGGAATGTATGAAGTATGAATCTAGGAAATTTGGAAATTGTCAAAAATGAAATGAAACACATAAAGATCAACATCCTAGGCATTAGTGAGATGAAATGGACTGGTTTTGGCCATTTTGAATCAGATAACCATGTAATCGACTATACCAGAAATGACAAATTAAAGAGGAATGTTGTGGCATTCATCATCACAAAGAATGTATCAAGATCTATCCTGAAGTCCAATACTATCAGTGAGAGGATAATATCCATATGCATACAAGGAAGACCAATTACTACTACTATTATTCAAATTTAAGTACTAACCACCAAAGCCAAAGATGAGGAAATTGAAAATTTTATCAACTTCCACAGTCTGAAAATGACCAAACATGCAACCAAGTTGTGATTGGAATGCAAAAGTTGGAGACAAAGAAGAATCACCGGTAGTTGAAAAATATGGCCTTGGTGATAGAAATCATGCTGGAGATCACATGATAGAATTTTGCAAGATCAATGACTTATGCATTGCAAATACCTTTTTTCAACAACACAAATGGTGGGTATAAGACAGATTTCACTAGATGAAGTATACAGGATTCAAATCAACTACATCTGTGGAAAGAGTTGAAGGAAAAGCTCAATATCTTCAGCCAAAACAAGGCCAGGATCTGATTCTGGAACAGACCATCAACTGCTCATATGCAAGTTCAAGTTGAAGTTGAAGACAATTAAAACAAGTCCATGAGAGCCAAAATATGACCTTAATTATGTTCCATCTGAATTTAGAGACCATCTAAAGAATAGATTTGATGCACTGAACACCAATGACTGAAAACCAGAGGAATTGTGTGATGATATCAAGAACACCATCCATAAAGAAAGCAAAAGGTCATTAAAAAGACAGGAAAGGAAGAAAAGACAAAAATGTTTGTCAGAAGAGACTCTGAAACTTGCCTTTGAGTGGAGAGTAGCTAAAGCAAATGGAATAAATGACAAGATAAAAGAGCTGAACTGAAGATTTCAAAGAGCAGCTCAAGAAGACAAATCAATTATTGTAATGAAATGTGCAAAGACCTGAAGTTAGGAAATCAAAAGGAAAGAACACACTCAGCATTTCTTGAGCTGAAAGAACTGAGGAAAAAAATTTAAGCCTTGAGTTACAATATTGAAAGATTCTATGGGCAGTATATTGAATGATGCAGGAAACATCAAAAGCAGATGGGAAGAATACATAGAGTCACTGGTTGATGTTCATCCATTTCAGGAGGTAGTATATGACTGAGAATCAATGGTATTGAAGGAATAAATGGAAACTTTACTGAAGGAATTGGTGAAAAACAAGGCTCCAGGAATTGAAAGAATACTCATTGAGATGTTTCAACAAACAGATGCCATGCTGGAGGCACTTACTTGGCTATGCCAAGAGATTTGGAAGATGGAAGATGGACAACCGAATGGAAGAGATCTGTATTTGTATCCATTCCAAAGAAAGATGATTCCACAGAATGTGGAAATTATAGAATAATATCATTGATATCACATGCATGTTAAATCTTACTGAAGATAATTCAAAAACATTTGTAGTAGTACATTGACAGAGAACTTCAAGAAATGCAAGCTGGATTCAGAAGGGGATGTGGAGTGAGGGATATCATAGTTGATGTCAGATGGATCTTGGCTCAAAGCAAACAACACAATACAATGCACTGTCGTCAAGTCTGATTCAACTCATAGAGAGCACTCTTTGGGTTTCTGAGGTGATATCACTACAGACCCAATCTTCCTTCTGAGGAGTGACTGATGGCTCAAAGCAAAGAATACCAGAAACATGTTTACTTGTGTTTTATTGACTATGCAAAGGCATTTGATTGTGTGGATCATAACAAATTGTGGATAACATTGAGAAAAATAGGAATTACAGAACACTTAATTGTACTCATGAGGAACCTGTACATAGACCAGTAGGCTGATGTTCAGACAGAACAAGGGGATACTGCATGATTTAAAATCAGGGAGGGAGTGCATCAGGGTTGTATCCTTTCACCATACATATTCAATCTGTATGCTGAGCAAATAATCTGAGAAGCTGGACTATATGAAGTAGAACGTGGCATCAAGATTGGAGTAAGGCTCATTAACAACCTGTGATTCTCAGACGACACAACTTTGCTTTCTGAAAGTGAGGATGACTTGAAGCACTTACTGATTTAAGACTGAAGACTACAGTCTGCAGTATGGATTATGCCTCAATATAAAGAAAACAAAAATCTTCACAACTGGACCAATAAGCAGCATCATGATAGATGGAGAAAAGTTTGAAGTTGTCAAAGACTTCATATTACTTGTTCTACAATCAATGCCAATGGAAGCAGCTGTCAAAACATCAAAAGACATATTGCATTGGGAAAATCTGCTGCAAAAGACTTGTTTCAAGTGCTGAAGAGCATATATATCTCTTTGAAGACTAAGGTGTGTCTAACCCAGGCCATGATATTTTCAGTTGCCTCATATACATGAGAGAGCTGGACATTGAATAAGGCAAACCAAAGAAGAGTTGATGCTTTTGATTTGTGGTGCTGGTGACGAATGCTGAAAGTACTGTGGACTGCTAGAAGAACTAAAAGATCTGTTCTGGAAGAAGTGCAGTCAGAATGCTCCTTGGAAGTGAGAATGGCCAGACTTCATCTCAGTGCACTTTGGTCATGTTGTCAGGAGGAACCATTCCCTGGAGAAAGATATCATGCTTGATAAAGTGGAGGGTCAATGAAAAAGGGGAAGGCCCTCAACAAGATGGATTGAACAGTGGCTGCAATGATGGGCTTAGGTATAGCAAGTATCATGAGGCTGGCACAGGTTCAGGCAGTGTTTCATTCTGTTGTACATAAGGTCTCTATGAGGCAGAGACAACTCGATAGCACATAACAACAATAACAACAACAACAACAATTTATTTCTCCAAATTCTTCTACTTTACAAACTTAATTATTTTTCCCTGAACTATACTTCATAACACCTACTTTTAAGATTACTTCAGTGGTCATTTCAACATTATCAATATCCTTTTCTTAAAATAATCACAGGACTGATATATTGCACATATATATACTCAGAACAGAAGATAATTCAGTGGAAATGTCTCTTTTTGGTATGTGGATTTCACTTTTGTCCAATGCAGCTTCATATTCACTTTCCGGGAAGGTGCCTACTATGTAAAGAAAGTTCTGCTATTTTTGAAAGGCCCTTGGAGAGAGAGAACCTATATATGAAAAAATATAAAGAAAGAGATAGAAAATGGGTAGGAGAACCAGGGTTAACAAGGCCCTTGACAAGTGAGTAGGCCATATTGGTTCCTCCTGCCCCAGGAAAGCCTCCCTGGTCAGCACCAAATGGAGTGGAGATGAATTTAACCTGCTGAGCCCTGCCTGATTTCATGACTGTCCATCATTCTTGAGCACATAAGAAAATTATTATTTTAAGTCAGTAGCTTTGAGTTGCTAAGAAAAGCAGCAGGGAGGCAAGAGATTTTGACAACTGATGGCAAGCCCCCCCCCCCAGCCCCTTATTCAGTATATCCCATTGTCTATGGCCTACTTTTGTGCCTGTGAGTTGTATTTTCTACAAAATGGCATTACTGGGATTATACAGGATACTTTATTAATGGAATTCTTATGAGTTAAAAATGAATGGATTAAATCAAGCTTATAATGAGAAACGTTTATCTCTGATGATGACAGGAGTAGAATTTAACCTTTTAAACCAATTACCCTTCTATCTTATCTCAACTAATACTCTGTGTTACAGAACTTTGGCAAAAGAAGCAAATACTTAATATAGAAGGGTCTTAGTCTCTGAAAAAGAGAAATAGAAAATATCTTATTCTTTTACTGAAGAGGTTGGGAAAGTGATGGAAGATATAGAAATATTTTAACATCTACTGTTCCATTAAGATGAGCTTCTCATTTAGGAACCAATTGGTCAACACATATATCTCAATAATAAAAACAATTTTTAAAAAATGGGCAAAGTATCTGAATAGACATTTCTCCAAAGAAAATCAGAAAAAAAAAAAATAAATAAAAAGCTAGGAAGTACATGAAAAAAATTTCAGTGGATCATTCTCCTAGGAAGTGACTAGTGGATTCAGATCCCCAACAAGTCTATTAGCAGCTGAGTGCTTTAATCACTGCACCACCAGGAAATAACTTATATTTCATTAAGGAAATGCAAAACAGAATCAGAAAGAGATACCAGTTCACGTGCACTTGGATGCATGCAATAAAAAAAAGTCAGATAATAGCAGGTGTTGATGAGGACATGGAAAATTGGAACACTTGTACACTACTGTTGGGAGTGTAAAATGGTTTGGGTATTTTGAAACAGTCTTGTAACTTCTGAAATAATTAAACACAGAGTTATCATATGACCCAGCAATTTCACTCTAAGCATATGACCAGGAAAATTGAAAACATATATGCACACAAATACTTGTATGTAGCAACATTTTTCGTAACAGTTGAAAAATGGAAATAACCTAAATACTCATCAGCTGACAGATGGATGAACAAAGTGTTGTACATTCAAAAAAATGAATATTATTTATTTATTATTTCACTGAGAATTCTAAAAAGATATTGTGATGTAATTTTCTGAAATATTCTAACAGTATCCTGATTTTTAAGAATGCATAGGTTCATAGATAATAGAATATAAGTACATACTATAACAAGTTCAGGGAAAGACTTAGATAATCGTTTGAGCAGGACAACAGAGGTAATTGTAGATATTACTCATGATAACATGGCTTGAAAGAATTATTGGAAAATATGTTTGCTTGAACATACATATTAGGACTAAAACCTATGGATATAGTGGTTGTTAGAAAAAAAGTTACTGTTTTCCTAGCAACAGATAATCTACAGTGGGAAAAAGTTAAGTGTGATGAATATATGTAGACACATTTTATTATAAATTGACTTTGTAAAAGGTCACAGAGGAGATTAGGGAGATAGAAAGGAAGTCTATTTCTGAATGGCTTACAAAGTCTAGATGAAAGGGAGAGAGTGTAGCTATGGGACACTTCAGGGCTGTCTACTAGTAAGGAATTTAAATTATTTATGATGTTGCCCTGATCATTTATTTCACACTGTTTCATAATGTAATTTTTAAAATATCCTTTCTAGTCATGTAAAAGAAATGAAAAATTGAAATAATTAACCAGATAAGCCTGTTTCTGCAAATGTATTATTAACTTGGGTTATTTAAAACTCACAGACATCAAGTTCATTTCAATTCATAGCAACCCTATAGGACAGAGTAGAACTGCACCATAGTGTTTCCAAGGCTGTAAATCATTAAGGAAGCAGACTGCCTCATCTTTCTCCTGCAGTGCAGCTGGAGAGTTTGAACTGCCAATCTTTTGGTTAGGAGACCAATTGCGGTGCAGTAAATTACTTAGTGTGGCTTTTCTACCCATAAGTCTTTGTAAACTCCAAGGTGGAATTTGCCATGAGCAACTGAGGAGCGCCTGATTGCTAAAGTTGTCCACCTGGGGTATTTCTGTTGGGAGTGACACAAAACAATGTTCTGGGAGGTTCCTGCTCTCTCTCAGGTGCTTAGAATTCTGATGTTATGATTGGTTAGTTTGGCCACTCTGCCAGGCTCAGAAGGAAGACTCCTAGAGGCAGAAGTCTCTCTCTGACTGCTGGTTGCTCTCTCACTGCTGAAAGAGACACGTGCTCCTGAGAGACACGTGCTGCTGGGAAAGAGACGCAAGAGACACGTATTGCTGAGTGAGACACCAAGGGACACAGACTGCTGGGAGAGAGACTGTGAGAGACTGTTGGCTGAGAGACGGTGGGCTGGGAGAGAGACTGAGTGTTTTTCCTGAACTAGAATTGTAGCCTGGTGCTTCCCTAATAAACCCCATAATCTGTGAGTTCTGTGTGGCCACTGCAGTGAATTATTGAACCCAGGACAGAGGTGGTGGGTGCTTTGGGAGGAACAGCTGGTGAAAGGGCTGGAGGGAGGCAGCATGTCTGGCCTTGCAGGAATAGGCCTTGGGTTACTGATAGTGATTCTGTCTTCCTCTTGTGGGGATAGAGGAGGTCAGGAGATGTGGCCTCCTTCCCCTTTTTGCACCAATGCTGTAAACCACAATGCCACCACAGCTCTTTGGGCTATCTAGATAATTCAAATTTATTCTCTTTACATATGTAGATAATTATTTTTGTATTATTGAGGCTTGGCATGGGAAAGGAGCTCTGGTAGCACACTGCCTAAGGCATCTGACCACTAAGCAGAAGTTTGGTGGGTCAAACCCAACAGCCACTCTGCAGATGCAAGACTGGACAATCTACTTCCGTAAACATTTTCTACTTCAGAAACCCAATGGGGGTTGCTATGATTTAGAATCTACTCGACAGCAGTGGTTTTTTTTTTTGGCATGGGAAAGTAATTTTTAAGCTTTGTTGTAAATGTGTCTGATGTATGAAGATAGCTTTTTTTTTGAAATAACTATTCCTTAAAAATGATTTTTAGCCAGAGTGCTGTACTAACTTGCTCCATTAGCTGTGATTGGGACCTACCCATTCCATGTTATCCTTGGGACTTTGTTCACTTTAAGGAGTTTGTTTATTTCCCAGTCCCTGAACATATGCTTTCACAGAAATGTACTCTGTTTGATTTCGTCTCCTTTGTGTAACTCACCATACACTAAGGCAGTTATTTTCCAAATACAAATGATGGAGTGAATATTTTAAGGATATAGATGATGAAAAACACCCTTGGGAAAGTGCACTTTTATTTTGTTAAAAAAATAAATAGAACAATATAAAGACAAGCAAACTCCTAAGGAAAGTAGAAAATAGGGAACTAGCAGCTTTGCTGGCTGTATCACCATCACAAGTCAATTCCTTCTGGAATTATAAGCTAGAAGCAAAAACCCAGTCTCTAAATATATTATGAATCATTATTTATTCCCTTTAAACAGAATCAAAGTAAAGAAAGTATATCAAACACATTTCTAATTATGATTGTTCATCATTTTCTATCTTGGCTCAAATTTTCAGGTTAACTCTCCTACCTTAGTGGAGAGGAATCAGAAAGCAGACTTTGTTTCATCCACCTCTCCTTGGACCTCATCTATTTCAATTTCATTACTGACAGGGCAATATCTTTGTTCTCTTCCCTTTTATTTTGGTTCTTGAATTTGCCTTTAAAAATTGTACAGGAGGGTTAATAGAGAATTTCTTAGCCTCCTGTCTTATTCTCTAGCAACCTATCCAAGGATAAAAATTACTATTTACAAATTTCATTAATTCATTAATTTGTTGAAATCAAGTGAAGTGTTCTGCTACAGGGTGAGTTTATATTCTAGAGCCCTGGTGGTGTATTGGTAAAATGCTTGACTGCTTAACAAAATGTTGGAAGTTCAAACCCAGTGAATCTCTGGAAGAAAAATGTGGCAGTCTGCTTCCATAAAGATTATAGCTCTCACATTTTTATCTCCAGCATAGACCTTTCTCCTGAATTCCTGATTCATATACTTAATTTGATATTTCTACTTATATGTTTAATCAGTTTTTGAAACTTGTTATTTTAGGTGCTGTTGAGTTAGTCCAACTCATAGCACATATGTACACTGGAATGAAACACTACTGGATACTGCCATCCTCACAATCCTTGCTATATTTGAGCAAATCATTGCAGCCACTGTGTCAATCTATCTTACTGAGGGTCTTCCCTTTCTTCACTGACGCTTTACCTTACTAAGCATTATATCCTTCTCTGGGATAGAGTCTTCCTTCTGACAACATGACCCAAGTAATGACCTTATGTACAGCAGAACAAAATACTGCCTGGTTCTGTACCATCCTTACAATCATTGCTATGTTTTTTTTTTTTTGTGTGTGTGTGTGTGATTTGGGTGAAGATTTACAGAGCAAATTCACTTTCCATACAGCAGTTCACATATACTTTGTCTCATGTCATTGACCACAATTTACCACAAT
>NW_006922003.1:1899178-1903870 GCF_000298275.1 Orycteropus afer afer | reverse complement strand
AACATCGGCGTGCATATATCTGTTCTTGTCATGGCTCTCACTTCTTTAGGGTATATACCTAGTAATGGAATGGCTGGGTCAAATGGTATTTCTACAATCATTGCTATGTTTAATACTATTGTTATATCCATTATGTCAATCCATCTTGTTGATGGTCTTCCTCTTTTTGCTGACCCTCCATCTTACAAAGCATAATGACCTTTTCCACTGACTGGTCCCACCTGATAACACGTCTGAAGTATTCAAGACAAATTCTTTCTTAACTATCTTATTCAAAATAGAATCTCTTTTATGTCTACCACAGCATTCTTAGCTCCTCTTCCAAATTCAATTTTTCCCCTTTGTACTTATCACTATCTAATATATTATGTAGGAGCTCTGGTAGCATAGTGTCTAGGGCACTAGACTGCTAACCAGAAGACTGGTGGTTCAAGTCCACCAGCCACTCCTTGGAAGGAAGGTTGGACATTTTACTTCCGTAGTGATACCACCTTGGAAACCCAAGAAGGGGTTGCTATGAGTCGGGTCCAACTGGATGACATATAACAACAATATATTATGTATGTAATTTGTTTAGTTTTTCTTTTTCTTTATTAAAACAGAAGCTCCTTTAAGTCAGATAATTTTATGGTTTTGTTCATGTAGGAATTCTCTCTCCCTAGAAGAATGTCAGATATATAGAACGCTCTAAATTGATAGTGGTTCAGAGACTGCCATTTCTGCATATGAAGGAATAACTGTTTCTGAATTAGTTCTCCTACTATAAACAACAGAAAAGTGAATGGAATCTATGAAACGACAGATTTTGAACGTTGGTCAAGAGGTAGCACAGAACTGTGATCCTTAATAGAAGGCAACAAGAGGAGACTTTGTGATCTTTCTGGATTTTTGCACATTACTGTCTGGATCATGATACATGCAGTGGGAGCCTGAATAAAACATTGTAGTCGTGCTGAACTCAGAAATGTAAGATCAGAGTTTGGTCTAAAGCAACTGGAGTTTGTATTGTAGAATTTCAGAAAAGAGAGTGCTATGCAGAGAAAGAGGCTGAATACTAAACTGCACAGTGAAGGGTAGGATTTCACAGAGCTGTCCAGACAACCAAAAATCGAGAGGAATCACCACCAGCGCAGAGAAATTCCTGAATTCTGGCTAGGGAGAGGGATAAGGTTACATTAGGCAGCTGAGGAAACTCTGGCTAGGACAGAGGAGAGGGGCTAAACTAAGCTGATCTATACAAATGGTAAACATTTGGGAATGTTTTTGTCTTTTTTTTTTTTAATTACATTGCAGGATGTTTAGCTGTTTAAAACAAAACAATAGCAACATGAATGGTGGTTGTAAATAGAAATAAAATGTATGATGACAATATGAAAAAGGATAAGACTGGAGACTGTGACAAGTTAAAGAAACTTATTTACACATTGTTGTTATTGCTGTTATGTGCTGTGGAGCTGTACCCGACTCACAGCAACCCCTCCTTGGGTTTCCGAGGCAGTATAACTATGGAAGTAGATTGCCCCATCTTCCTTCAGAGGAGTGGCTGGTGGGTTTGAACCGCCAGCCTTCTGGTCAGCAGTCAAGTGCCTTAGCCACTATGCTACCAGATTTCCCTATTTACACATTAGATGACTAAATAAAAAATAATGAAAAGAAAGCCAAGAAGGAAATATGATACCAAATAAACAATCCAAAAGATGGTGGGAAAAGAAACAAAACAAAAATTCTGAAGCAAATAGAAAGCCAATGGCAAAGAAAGACCTAAATTCAGGTACAGCAATAATTACATTAAACTGAAATTAAACTGATCAATTATAAGGCAGAAATCCTTCAAATGGGTAAAACAAAGCAAGGACTAACAAAGCATTAAAGGCCTTAAAAGCATTAACGATGAAAATGGGATCCAGTGAAACCAGTGAGAGTCTTTGACAGGGTGGAAAACTTTTCTATCATTAGTGTTAGTGAAAAGCATTTTGTGGAAAATAATTGTGTTTTCCTTCTCTGACAGGTTTCCACTTTACACAGGTCCTGGCTTTTGCTGGGTTTTCCTGTATCATAAACACCTCAATGATAAAAACTTAGATAAAATGGATGACTTCCTTGAAATATACAAATTACCAACACTGACAAAGATTTAAGATAAATTCTGAAAAATCTACAACTATTAAAGAAATAGAAATTATATTAAAATATTCTCTGAGGGAAATTGTAGGCCCAGGTGTCATCACTGGTGAAATATTTTTGAAATATTTAAAGAAAACTAATATATATTTCACACAAACAATTTAGGAATATAGAGGAAAACAAAATAGCACACAATTCTTCCTGTTGTTGTTGTTATGTGCCGTTGAGTTGGACCTGACTCATAGCAACCCCTCCTTGGGTTTCGGAGGCAGTATCACTACAGAAGTAGATTGTCCAATCTTCCTTCCGAGGAGTGGCTGGTGGGTTTGATCCGCCAACCTTCTGGTTAGCAGTCAAGTGCCTTAGGCACTATGCTACCAGAGCTCCCACAATTCTTTCTTTGAGATCATATTATCTCGAAACACCAAAACCAGGCAAGGACAATAAGAATAAATTTCTGTTCTTCAAATCCACCCATTTGTGGTCCTTCTGTTGCAGCAGCACTAGAAAACTAACATAGATAATGATTCTTTGTGTTAAACTTACCCTGTTAACCTACCTTGGGACTGCTAATCCAGATCGCACCTAGACTGCTACAATGAATAAATGTTTGTATAGTAATTTCAAAATAGTCACTCTAAAATTATGACAATTTTTAGATTTTGTGATCTCTTGAGCATGCCACAATCCTGTCCTCTTAACCCCAAAAGAAATCTATTTGGAACTGTGGCCTGTTTTTGTTAGAAGAAATACTCTTAACCATATAAATACAGAGATGTAGTTGTGACCTTTGATGACAATTGCACTCAACTGTTATGTAATATGGGGTATATTTTCTCACTTTGTAAAAAGATCAACTTTATGATAAAGTCCATGTATCTACCATCTAAGCACTTAATAGCACTATTATTGTTATTGGTTGTTGAGGAGTCAATTCCTACTCACTGCAACTCCATGTGTTACAACGGAGAACTGCCTGATACGGTTTTCTTGCCTGAAATCTTAACAGAAGCAGATCATCAAGTCTTTTTTCTGCAGTACTGCTGTACGGGTTTAATGCAAACTTTTTTTTTGTCACCTAGGAATATTTAATGATACCAAGACCCTTGATTGTGATTGTGAACTTGAAAATTAAATAATCTCCAATTAATTTCCTAATTGTCTCTGAGTAGCTATGTGAGGATGGATAATTTTGCTGAAAGTTTACAGCCTGATTATATTTGGATTATAAAATAGGAATAAAATTTGCTATTGAACTCAAACTCACTGCTGTCTGGTCAATTCCACTCATAGCGACCCCTCCTTGGGTTTCTGAGGCAAATCTCTGAGGAAGTTGATTTCCCAGTCTTCCTTCCAAGGAGTGGCTGGTGAGTTTGAACCACCAGCCTTCTGGTAAGTAGTCAAATGCCTTAGGCACTATGCCACCAGAGCTCCCAAAATTTACTATAGGTATTAATTTAATCTATCTGGGCATAGATGTTGCTACTAAAAGTATTATCTGCAAACCAATAGCATCGGCATACTCTCAAAACTTTTGAGAAAGGCAAATTCTCCTGTCCAATCCAGACCTAAGCTCCAGAAGTAGTCCATTTAACAAGCCCTCCAAGTGATTCTTAGGCACACTAAAGTATGAAAGGCAGTGACTTAGAACCTCTCAAATGCAGTAGTTATCAATGTTTACCAGATTTTTAACCAAATTGTGAAGTATGCAGAAACCTCTAGAGTATATTAGATTTCTAATACAAAATCATTTTGAGTTTAGTAAAATAAAAATAAAATAAGATAAAATAAAAATACAACAAATCTGTTGCCATTGAGTCAATTTTGAATCATTTTGTTTTTGCTGTTGTTATGTGCTGTTGAGTTGGACCCGACTCATAGCGACTCCTCCTTGGGTTGCCAAGGCAGTATCACTATGGAAGCAGATTGCCCCATCCTCCTTCTGAGGAGTGGCTGGTGGGTTTGAACCGCCAGCCTTCTGGTTAGCAGTCAGTGCCTTAGGCACTATGCTACCAGAGCTAAAGGACAGACTAGAATGGCCCTGTAAGATTTTCAAGATTGTAAACCTTTACAGAAGCAGACTGCCACATATTTTTCCCATGGAGTGGCTGGTGGATTCAAACTGCAACCTTTCAGATAGCAGTGGTGGGCTTTAATGACTGTTTAACCAGTTCTCCTTATTCAGTTAAATAACTCCTCTATATATCTAGAGATATGACAATGAGTCAGCCCCAGGGTTACAGGTGAGGAGAGACAACTCAGGGACACCCAAAGTAGCAGGCGGGAAGAGCAGGAAAAAGGGGATTAAGAGCCAGAAAGTCAGAGAGAGGAGCAATCAGCTGAAGGGATTAGGTGAGGATAGGAAACTCAGGCTCGCCCAGAGTAGCAAGACGGAAGAGCAGGAGAAAGAGGATAAAAGCCAGGAACCCAGACAGAGGAGCAGTCAGCCCCAGGGACAACTCAGGGACACCCAAAGCAGCAGGCCAGAAGAGCAGGAGAAAGGGGATTAAAAGACAGGAAGTCAGACAGAGGTACAGTCAGCCACAGGGACCCAGGTGGGGGTGATAC
>NW_006922003.1:1889256-1896237 GCF_000298275.1 Orycteropus afer afer | reverse complement strand
GGACTGCTAAAAGAACTAACAGATCTGTCCTGGAGGAAGTGCAGCCAGAATGCTCCTTGGAAGCAAGAATGGCCAGACTTCGTCTCACCTCTTTTGGTCATGTTGTAAGAAGGGACCATTCCCTGGAGAAGGATGTCATGCTTAGTAGGGTGGAAGATCGACGAAAGTGGGGGAGGCCTTCAATGAGATGGATTGACACGGTGGCTGCAACGATGGGCTCAAATATAGCAGGGATTGTGGGGCTGGCACGGGATCGGGCAGTGTTTCATTCTGCTGTGCATGGGGTCACTATGAGTCAGAAATGACTTGACGGCACTTAACAACAACAACAACATATCTAGATATTGACAGAATGTGCTAGGGAATATCAAGGTACCTCTGACTTGAGGATTTATGTCACATGATTAAAATGAGATGTCCCACACACCCACATACTCTATGGAGATGCCTCCCTTGAAGCAAACAACCACAGGGCACCAGAGGGGCAACATTCACATGGAGAGCATGTGGTACACACAGGTGTGCATAACTATGAGGGACATTGGGGATTGGTTACCAGGAAGGGAGGAGAGGAGAGTGGGTTAGGTTTCTCACTGCCCTTGAGTCTGAACTGACTCATAGCAACTCTCCTTGGGTTTCTGAGGCAGTATCACTATGGAAGTAGAATGCCCAACCTTCCTTCCAAGGGAGTGGCTGGTGGGTTGGGGATGGTAATTAGGGAGTGAAATCAAATGAAATGTTGAATGTAAAACAAACTCTGCTCTGTAAATTTGCACCTAAAGTGCACATACACATACATAGAAAGCAGATTATTTTACTAGAAACATACTAATGTCCTCAGTTTTTTTTCCCCTGCTGTTACACATATTGAACAGTGTACTCAAAGGAAGTATGTGAAGTCCTACCCTCTAGTACTTGTGAATGGGACCTTATTTGTAAATAAAATTGAAGATAAGTCAAATCTAATGTACTATCAATTCTGTTCCACTTCTGTTCTGATACCAGCTACATATGTAGCATTGCCTTTTCTGACCCTAACCACAAAAAGCTAGCTCAGCCTTCACAAGATTTCAGGCACAGTTTTCCAAACTGCCAAGTATTCTCAAGACCTTGAATGCCAACCACAAACTTGAGAGTCCCCATAATACTTTCATTTCTGAACTGCTAGCTACAAATTCAGGATTTTCCCACTATCCCTTCAGGATGCCAGCCACAAGCTCAGGATTCCCCAGGACCTCCTACTTCTAAATTGCCTCATTACCTAGACATGATTGATTGATTATATTATGCCCTCTCCCATGAGGTGAGCTGCTATCATGCCAGTAGGTGGTCCTTCTGGCCTAGCCAGCCCCAAAGTCACCTCATCAGCATGAACCTGAGCTGTGCTCTGGATATTCCCTCTAAGGTACTTCAATTACTGGGATATATCCACATTTTAGAGTTTATCTCTCAGGAGGCAAAATAAGACCAAATTCTTTGGCTAAAGTTAATTTTAAACTCCACGCAGTTCTTTAAAAATACTATCAGTTAAGATACATTGGTTATACTCTTATAGGGTAGGCCCTAATACTATCTGAGCTCTGACTTCACAAAAGAAGAGAAGACACACGGAGACAGACCTAAGAAAAATAATCATGTGAAGATGAGTCTAAACACCAAGGAATACCTCAGGCTACCAAACATGGGAAGAGACAAGAAAGGATTTTCATTTCCCTATAGAGACTTTGGAGAGAACATGACCCTGCTAACATCCTGAATTTGAAAAACTATCATCTTAAAGGACTACAAGACAATCCATTTTTGTTCTTATAAGCCACCCAATTTATGGTGTTTTGTCATGGCAGCTCTAAAAACTAGCCCGCTGCCCCCCTTCCCTTTCTTCAATATCTCTTGCTTATGGAGGAACACTACTCACCACCTGACAACAAAATTACTACTTACTTTTCTAATCCAAATATAAGATGTAATCTGGGAATCATAAAGTAACAACCCCTCTCCCGTAACATTTTAGCACCTGTCAATGTTATAACCTTTTACACCAAGCAGCGTATAAACAAAATCAGGGAGAGCTTAGTGACGCATAAATTCTGCATGCTGCATATTTATATGTTGGACATTTGTGACTATTACTTTGAGGGGGCTTGAGCATTGTCATTGAAGCTGATTATTGCTTATGTCGAGATGCCATTACTTGTATTTAACTAGAGCTTTGGGCTTTAAGTTAGGGACCATGTGGAAATCACATTATTCTATACAAAGGTTTTTTTTTTTTTTTTTTTAAAGATTATTTATTTTCTAGAGTCCCTTGTTTTGATGTGCATTTTGTTTCTGTTGAGGTGATTAGTAAGTGCAGTAAGTGACAGAAAGAGAGGGGAGGAAAGAGTCCAGAGCTGGCTTCTAACCTTTCACCCTCTTGTCAGACTTAATGTTCAAAGCTGTATTTCTTACCCTTGCAGAGCAAAATAGAAAATATTCTGCATCTACCAGCCACTGAGAGTAAAGTAAATTCGTTACACAGCAAAACTATTTTCCAAATATAATTTAACGGTATTGTATTACTTGAATCTGCATACTGGCATAAGAGTGACTGTCAATTTTTATGAAATTTTGTAGTGTTAGCTTTAAAATGGGAAAATGCAGCAAAAGTTTATAATTGTATAGTCACGACAGGCCATATTTCAAAACAGTATTTATTGATAGAATTTTCATGTGCTCTCTTGCTCAAACAGAATTCATTCCCCTTTGAATAGAAAATGGGAAAGGCTGAGCCCTTTGGGAAGCAGAACTTATCATGCAGCATGTTTTGCACCATAAGGGAAATAATAACAATGTTTTCTCTGTGCACAGCCCTTTCTTCTGAATGAGGCAAATTGGTTTATGCATATGATCTGGAGAATCCTCCCAGGGTCTCAGCAAAGAAGGTAGCAAGCTCTGTATACTTTTATTAAAAATATCTAAGAACTCAGAGAGCAAAATGGTAGGCATAGTCACAAAGAAAATGGTTGTTTTTCTTGAATTCAGGTCAAATATATTGTCTGTGTTATTTCTAAATATCTGTTGTTGTTTTTGTTGTTGGTTCTGGCTCATAGCACCCTATGTACAACAGAATGAAACACACCCCAGTCCATTACATCAGTGTTTCTCTGCTATTCATAAGATTTTCACTGGCCAATTCTTTAAGATGTGGATAGTCCCTTCCTCCTTCTGAGTCTGTCTGGAAGCTCTGCTGAAACCTGTCCACCATGGATGACCCTGCTGATATTTGAAATACCAATGACATAGCTTCCAGCCTCACAGCAACACACAAATCACCACAGTAGGACAAACTGACAGACGAGTGGGGGAAATACCTGTTGGCATGAGAGAAATATACATTAAATTCCAGATCAGAAAAACAAACCGACTGACTTTGAGTTAATTTGAACTCATATCAGCCCTATATGACAGAATAGAAATAGACCATACATCCTTATAGAAGTGGATTGTGTCATCTTTCTCCCATGGAGTGGCTGGTAGGTTGGAATTGCCGACATTTTCCTTAGCAGCAGAGTGCTTTAACCACTGTGATACCAAAGCTCCTTATGCATTAAATGAGACATTTATAAAAAAAAATTATATGTGATCAAAACAAACCAAAATCATGGCCATTGAATCGATTCCAACTTACAGAGACCTCCATAGGGCTTCAAGGCTGTACGTTTTTATAGAAGCAGACTACCTCATCTTTCTCCTGTGGAGTGGCTGGTTCTTTCGAACTCTGGACCTTTTGGTTAGTGGCTGAATGCTTTAATCATTACATCACCAGAACTCCTTATTTCATAGATAGAAATAAAAATGTTTCTGTGTCAGGAAATGGACCTCAATCACTAGGAATACTAAAACTGACTTCTCTCTTATTGGATCTTTCTAATAAAAAAAATGGGAGCTCTGGTAGTATAGTGCCTAAGGCACTAACCGGAAAGCTGACGTTTCAAACCCACCACCACTCCTCAGAAGGAAGATGAGACAATCTACTTCCCTAGTGATACTGCCTCGGAAACCCAAGGAGGGATAGCTATGAGTCGGGGCCAACTTAACGGCACATAGCAACAACAGTAAAACAATTGGAATCATTAATGGCTCAATTCTATTATGAATGGGACATTTTGAAATTTCTAAAATTATAGAATTTTAAAATTAGAAGGAGTCTTAGAAATGTAGTTAACTCATTTAATTAGATGAGCACCATTCTTGGTATAAAATAGGTATTCCAATTTAAGGAATGGTGCTCAGCAAAAGTAAATGATGTGGTCAAAATCCCATACTTAGTTGTGACAGTTCCAGACTTCCTGCCAGGTGCTCCTTCTCCATATTAAGACTTTAAAAAGCCACTTTGTTCAGAAATTAACTTCATGGAAGCAAAGCTTTGAAGAAGCTAAAGACAGCAAAACATAAAAACAGTTTCTATACCAATGCTAAATGAAAAGGAAGGGAAACTAGAGCAGTTGGAAGAGCTGTGTTTATAATACAGGGAGATATCATAGACCAGGAGACACTACCTCTGCCAATTTGCAGGCATTGTCATTCATACTTATACTATGAGATTTTAAAAAGTAGCAAATTAATTTTTTTCTGAACTGAATCATGTTGTCCAGTAGTTTTAAATCCATTCACTGTATGCCTTTATATGTACTTTATACATACTGATTAGGGATTTATAGTGAAGTCTTGGAAACTAGTTTGAAATTTTCTGCTATAAATTTTTTTGACTAGTTATTGATTTAGAAATAATTCTCCTCATGATATATGTTCTAATAACATCGAACATGGATTTACTTATATGTTCAGGAAAATATAAGGTAAATAGCTAGAACAGCCCATGCCACTCCATCTGGATAACAACATTTTTAAAAAACTAATACAGATACATGATTTAAAAACTCAAACAATGTAGAAAGTTTTAATATGAAAGATAATATCCTCCCTTGAAAACAGAACCATGACTAAAAGATTCTTATGTAACTTCTCAGGTGTCTCAGAGATTGCTAACAAGAAAGGATTGACAATCTACTTGTGAAAATCAGCCATGGAAAGCCCTAAGGAGCACAGCTCTATTTGGACTCACATCAGGTTGCCGTGGGTCAGAACTGACTCTACAGCAATTGGTGTATATCCTTCCAGAATTTTATTCTGTACTTAACACTTGTTGTTGCTGTCAGGTGCTGTCGAGTGAATTTCAATTTACAGAGACCCCATGTGACAGACTAGAACTGCCATAGGGTTTTCTAGACTGTAATCTTCATAGGGACAGATAACCATGTCTCTCCCATGGAGCCTCTGGGTGGGTTTGAACTGACCACTTTTCCTCAGCAGCTGAGTGCTTAAACATCGCTCCACACTTATGCTTACACTAGTGTCTGTAATATTATATTTATTTTAAAACAAAGAAACATAGTATACTCATTTTGTATATGGTTTATCACTTGTAAGATATCATAAAGACCTAGCTAATTCTCTTTGTCAGGGAGAATAAGTGCATCAACAATTATGGGCATAATTTTATGATTCTTGATGAATAAATAAACTTGTGCAATCATGGCAACTGTCAAGCAAAAAATTATCTGACAATTTCTTCACGACCCTTACTAATCATCCAACTGAAACTAAGACACTGATACAAACTCTATCGCTGAAGACTTGTCTCTTCTAGACCTTCAAATGAATTGGATGATACATTATGTACCCTTTTGTGTCTATGTTCTTTAGCTCAGCATAAAGTTTTTCAGATACCTTTAAACTGTTGCACACATTAGTAGTTCATTCGCTCTGCATTTCTGAGTAGTATTCCATGGTATGGATACACTATAATTTGTTAATGCCTTCACATGCTAACGAGCATTTTATTTGTCTCCAATTCTGGGCTATTTTATGTACTTGTGCTTCTTTTTTTATGAAGTGTTTATTTATATCTGCTTGGTTCTCTAGTGCTTCTGTAACAGAAATGGCACATACGGATGGCTTTGACAAGCAGGGATGTATTCTCCCACAGTTTAGGAAGCTAGGAGTCTGAATTCAAAGTGCTGGCTCTAGGGGCTGGATGAAGGCCCATTAACTTGGGTTTCAGCCACTTGTTCCGGGACTGCTAGAGTGAGCTGAAGGCTTCTACTCATGCAGCTGCTGGTTGCTGAGGCTGATGAACCCAGGGTAAAGGGGCACAGTCTCAAGATTAACAGGCAATATGATAGACCACTAGCTCAAATCCAAGAACAGTCTCAAGACTGGCAGGCCACATGGCAGCTGCTGAGGTGAGGACTCAGCCAAACGCAGGATCCAGGTATGCCAGAAGCTAGAGACTTTTCTCAACACTTCTCCCTCTATGCCAGAAGCAGGCCACACCCCAAAGGCAGATTACCTAGGTACTCACAGCAGATTCCACCTGGGAGGTGATTACAGTCTCATCATGGCTAATAACTGCATCCAGCTGCCAAGCCACTTAAAACCCCCAGTCCAGCCAAGGTGACACACAGCTGTAACTACCACGATATCTTTGTTTTAGATCATTTGTTGTAAGAGAATTATACCTATTTGGTTTAGAAGATACATGTTAGATACATGCAATGCAAGTAATTTCTCAGTTTGTGACTTGTACTTTTGTTATTTTCCATTGTTTCTTTTGAAGAAAAGTTTTTAATTTTACTAATATCCAATTAATAGTTTTTCCTTTATGTTAATGAGGTTTGTCTTTCTCAGCAATCTTAGTTTAACTCATGGTTGTGGAGAGTTTTTCCTGTTTTATTTAAGAAATTTTATTGTCTTTATATTAATATTTAAGACAGTGTTCCATTTAATATTGATTTTTGTGAAAGATGTGTAGAGCCAAGACTGAATTCTTTCCATGTTGTTACTTGTTATTTGCCGTCGAGTTGGCCCCGACTCATAGCGACCCCTCCTTGGGTTTCCGAGGCAGTATCACTACAGAAGTAGGATTGCCCAACCTTCCTT
>NW_006922003.1:1886785-1888281 GCF_000298275.1 Orycteropus afer afer | reverse complement strand
ACATAACAACAACAACAACAACAACATGACAGCATAGTGCCTAAGGCATTTGACTGCTAGCCAGAAGGCTAGTGGTTCAAATCCACCAGCCAGTCCTTGCAAAGGAGGTTGAGCAATCTACTTCAGTAGTGATACCACCTCAGAAACCAGAGGAAGGGTCGCTATGAGTCAGATCCGACTCAATGGCAGTGCATAGTGTTTTGTTGTTATATATATGTATATATACATATACATATACATATGTTTTGCAACATTAATAAATTTATTATTTTGGGGAATTTTTTTTTTTTTTAATTTACCTTAGTATTTTCTTTGTACTCAATCATTTTGTGTGTGAATAAAGGTAGTGTTATAAATTATATTGTACCTTCCCATAATAGGTGTTAGAATACTAATTCTTATACTTGTGATGCAATCCTATTTGGAAATAGGGTTTTTATGTTAATTAGATATTACCTGAATAGGTGAGTTCTAAATCTAGTAATTTATGAACTATAAAACAAGCAGTTTAGACACAGAGGTACACACACACACACACACACATACACACACAGGGATGAAAGACAACATGTTAGGATCATCTACAAGTGAAGAAATGCTAGATTGCCTGTAGACACTAGAACCTTGGAGAGAGATTTATCGAAGGCACTGATGTGGCTGAGATCCTGATTTGGACTTTTAGCCTCTAAAACTGTGTGAAAATAAATTTTGTTCTTTAAAGTCACCCATTTGTGGTATCTGTATTATGGCAGCACTAGATGACTAAGACAGCAGTCAAAAAGAAGACAATTCAAATGCAATTTACAATTCCAAAGGAATACCAATATTAGGACTGTATAAATATAGACAAAACTATAGACATGTAGGATAAGCCTGGAATATTTTAAGAATGTGTAAATGACTGATATATATATATATATCAGTCATTTACACATTCTTAAAATATTCCAGGCTTATATATATATAATTGCATTTTTTTAGCTAAATGAAGTTATTCAGGAAGTTTTCTGCCAGAGTTATAAAGACACAGGTCAAGATAAGCCAATTATAGATAATTTTATATTATTCATATGAAATATAAACATTACAAATTATTTACTTACTTTTGGGTTACCAGAAAAAGTCTGAGTTTACTGATGTTAAATAAAAGATGACAGTATAAACCATCAACTTAAAGTGCTTGATTAATTTATTCATATCCTTCAAATTATGTGGCAAACTGTGTTGTTGTAATAGCTTTATATCTTCCAGAAATTTCAATGGATGTGGTGAATGTGTGGTGCTCAATGTGTTCCATCAACATGTGTATGTGTGAGAGACAGAGATGAATATTGGTTACAGGAAAGCTTTTGGACCACCAACTGGATATTAGATGCTGACAGGTTGAACAAAGTACACATTTTACCAATAAGCTATTTTGTGAACTCAGAAAACAAAAGAGGTGCATTATCAGGTTTTCTTGGTGTTGTAAGCAAGAATAGTATCTTAAATACAAA
>NW_006922003.1:1883168-1886135 GCF_000298275.1 Orycteropus afer afer | reverse complement strand
TCTTAAGCTTGTTGAGTAAATTTATCTTATCCATATCTACTGCTTGTAGGGAGTTCCATACTCAACCTGTTACTCCACTATGTGATAATATATTTCTAAAAGCTGGCTTTGCTACTTCCTCATATTCTTCAAGTAAAAAACACAGAAGGAGGGGTTTTATCTCCAGTTCCTCTCCAATTTGAAATAGCCCAAAGTATAAATTCAAAACTAATCAGTGTGTTGATATTTAGGTGTGCATATTTTAGTGTGTATATAGTGTTTTACCACAGGTTCTCAAAATACAATTTGAATAAATACTTATGAAATGACTCCAGTTTCCACTATGGCTTCCTAGAATTTTGTGCATATATTTTTCTGTAAATAATCTCTTAGCATTCTCTCAATTATGAAATACTTTGATTATAATCTTCATATGTAAAAATATATGAATTAAAAATAAAAATAAAACATAAGTGCTAACTATTATTTAATTTGCTTTATTTATCACAATTCCATCCCCATAAGTAATATGGGTTTCTTATATTGAACTTTCACGTTAAGATTAGTCACTGCATTTTCTAAACAGTACAAATAGATGAGGAATTGAATATGACAAGTGTTGATTTACTAGGCTCTAAAACAGAGTGAATTTTCTTCTTGACTGTGTGCCTAATACTTTTGGAAGGCATTGAGAATCTGCCTGAGGCCTATAAACATTGAACTTTGGTTCAGAATACTAGAATACATATTATGCAATTCTTTATGTGTACTTGATTTAAAATAAAAGAAAATCCTGTAGACATTTTTCTCATTAATCTACCTACTTTGATTCAACAGACTCTGACTCAGAGCTATGAAATGATTTCCTGACATAAGTAACATAGCACACTTCAATCCTTAAACCAGAGGGTAATTTATTTTCACTTTGCTTTTCAAGTTATTCTAAACTACTAGTATCGGAAGATAGAAATTCCCCAGATTAAACTGGCTTCTTAGGCCCATTTAGATTTTTTTTTTTTTTTTTTTTTTTTTTGCTCTTATTCCAATACTAGCATGAATAATCTAACACTATGGCAATAGTCTTAATTTTCTCTAATAAGGAAGAAAGATTTATTTAAGAATTATTACATTATAAAGGTCAACAATAATCATCTGCTGTTATTTTTCCTAAATACAAAGTTTTTGCTTGATTCACTGCAAATTCACTGGACTTTGTGCAATGGTGCATTTTCTTCTTGAACATGTGAGTTGAATATGTACTTCTGATGCTCTGATTTCCGTCTCTCTTTCATGAATCAAATCTAATTTCCCTTGGTCTTATGCATATTCCCTGTTGGGCCCAAATCCAATTTTGACTTTTCCACCTCAAAACTATTTCCTGCTCTTGAATTCCTCTGTCTATAAATTCAATACTTTCTCAAATATAAAGACTTCAAAACTTAGTTATTGCTTACTCCCTTACTACCACCCACTATTCAGTTAGTTGCAGTGCCTTGTGCATTCTAACCTTGACTCTTAAATCTAGACTTTGCCTTTTGATATCCCTCGTGGCTTTCATTATGTTGCTCTTGATCTGTTTAAATACAGATACCCACCACCACTATTCCACTCCTTCCACCCCCATCCCCACTTTGTGAAAAATAGCTGTATGAAACTTCACTTTTACGAAAGACGTACATTAATACCTTTTATTGCTAATTGAATGAAATCCAAAGAGGATTTTCACTTTTACAGGAAAAAAGGTGAAAAGCAAAACCAGCATACAGTGCTTATTTTGCAGTGAGCCATTAAAGAATCAGTGTGCACCTTGAGCAGTGAGAGTGGCCTGGTCAACCTCTTTCACTGGGATTTACATTCAGCACCTCAGCAACAAGTTGCCATAGCTTCAAACTGTGTCTGAGGACACTATAGTTAGTGTTCTTGTAGGTTTTAAGTGTTATTTGGCATGATTTAATCCACTGCCATCAAGTAAGATTTGACTCTTAGAGACCCCTTCTTGGGTTTCTAAGTCAATATCACTATGGAAGTAGATTGCCCCATCTTCCTTCCAAGGAGTGGCTGGTAGGTTTGAACCACCAGCCTTCTGGTTAGCAGTCAAGGGTCTTAGCCACTATTTTTTTTGATCTGGAAATGCTTAATTTTCCCATATAAATGAATTGTAATTGCTTCTTTGCTTTACACCATTTTGCCTTATGAAAAGTTTCAGAGGAATACTCTATTTTTGAAAGTGGGGGAAACCTGTGATTTATATTTTCCTTCTGGAATACAACTTTAATACCATTCTCAAATTACTTTCTGCAAAGTTCAGCTCTGATCATATCATTCTCCTATTTAAAAAATTTCATTTCCTGCCCATTGCCTACTAAGAGACACCTCTCAAACTTATGTCTTAATAATGCTTACACATTCTATGCTCTGGAGGTAATAGGGCCACAATTAGCTGACAGAAAAGAAGACAAAACAGTGGGCAGTAGCTGACTATTTAAAACTCTGAAGTGAAGAAATCATGCAGATGTCTGAAATGCCCAAGCAGAACATGCAATTTTACCTAGGGACTAATCATGATGATTTTTAAAAAATAGAGCTAGAGATAAGGACTTTCTGGGTTAAATAGTAGCTGAAGCAAGCATTCCTTCTTGTACAAGGTGATATTCCAAAATTCTTTTCTGCTAAGGAATCTTACTCATTTACAGGGTAGTAAATTACAAAGTGTGGCTTTTCTAGCCATAGTCTTTATAAACTCAGTGGTGGAATTTGCCATGAGCAGCTGAGTAGCTCCTGATTGTTAAACTTATTCACCTGGGGTATTTCTGTTGACAGTGGCATGAAACAGTCTTCTGGGAAGTTGTTTCTCACAGGTGTATAAAATTCTGATGTTGGATTTGCTTAGTTTAGCTACTCTGCCAGGCTCAAAGAAGCTCTCCTAGAGGCAGAAGGAATCTCTAACTGCCAGCTGAGAGACACACTGCTGGGAGACATGCACTTGCT
>NW_006922003.1:1881280-1882818 GCF_000298275.1 Orycteropus afer afer | reverse complement strand
AGGTCAGAAAATGGGGCCTCCTTGCGCCTTTAACATCATCCCAGTGGGCTTCTTAGAACTTGGGGGAAGGACACCTTTCAGTGGCTATGCTCTAACCAGGTACCTTCTCAATAAAAACATACCTGGTAATGAAGGTAACTGCCATGGATTCTTATCTCAACAATTATCTTGTGTACTGAGATATCTATCTGCTGTGGTACAAACCTTAGGGCTCATAAAAAGCTCTCTGAATTATATAGGTAAGAATAATAATAATAATTTTCATTCAGGATTATTATCCATTTATTTCTTTACATGTACCCTGTGATTCAGCTTTGCTCAACAACATACACACTTTTCAATTCATCTTTCTGTTCAATGATCTCTTGGTATTCAGTACACCATACAAGATTAAAAAGCCAGTCTCACCCTGTGCAATGCAACAAATTGTTTAATGTGGTCCTTCTAACCATAAGCTCACTGCCATCAAGTCAGATCCAACTTATAGCGACTAGCCCTCGGGTTTCCTAGGTAGTATCATTGTGAAAGTAGATTACCCAACCTTCCTTATAACCACAGTTCTCCATTATTTTGTGATGTATTGTGTATCCTAGTCTCTATATCAGGAGATCTGGTGGCATAGTGCCTAAGGCACTTGACTGCTAACCAGAAGGCTGGAGATTCAAACCCACCAACCACTCCTTGGAAGGAAGGTTGGGCAATCTACTTCTATAGTAATACTGACTTGGAAACCCAAGGAGGGGTCCCTATGAGTCGGGTCTGACTCAAAGGCACATAACAACAACAACAACAACATTGTCTACCTAATGACTCAGAACCCTAGAATTTAGGAGAGCTACTAAATAATACTATATATGATGGGATGTAATTTCTCTCTCTCCTCAAATCCCTCCAAAAGGATTGAAAAAGAAGAAATTTGGAAATGAGAACCAATGTAGGAAAAGAAAAAGCCATATTTTAACGTAATAACTGAATGGAAATATAATCTTATGAAAAGCTCAGTTTGTCAATGATACTAAGCTATGGGTCATCTCATTCTTCTCCTGATCACTCTGCCCATTGTCATTGTTTTAAAAATGTTCTCAAAGGAGCTGAAGGTCTGAAAACCTGTGATAGAGTCAAAGATGAAAAAGTGGCAAAGGAAGAAAAAAATAAAAGTAAGAGCTCTGGTGGCATGGAGCCTAAGGCATTTGACTTCTAACCAGAAGGTTGGTAGTTCAATCCCACCAGCCAATCTGCAGAAGGAAGATTGGAAAATTTACTTCCTTAAAGATTTACTGCCTTGGAAACCCAAAGGAAGTCACTATGAGTCAGAATCGACTCAATGTCAGTAAGTTTATTTTTCATTTTATCCTTAAATGAAGTTTGGATTTTCTAATGATAAAGCAAAAACCAATGTCCTCTAGCTGATATCAAAGGATCTGTTGAAGAAAACAGAACAAGGAAAGGGGAATTAAATAACAAAGAGGACTCGTACTTAAAATCTCATTCTCTTGGCCCCTCAGTATTGTCTACTGCCAGTTCCTCAAAAATGGCAT
>NW_006922003.1:1878080-1879980 GCF_000298275.1 Orycteropus afer afer | reverse complement strand
AATTTTTTTAAACAATAAACAATACACGTTTTTCCTTCTACCAATGGTATTTTTCTTAGTCTAGAAGCATATTTTTGTAAATAATTTAAATTTTGTGGTTTGAAATACTCTATAATGAAAATTAAATATAAAATACAAGTTAGGAAAAAAATGCTCCTCTTTAATAGCAAAAACAGTTAACATTTAAAATATCCAATTTATTCAAACATTTAATTGATTCAAATTATTAGAAAAATAAGATGAACTAATATAGAGTTGATATAAAGATTGAGAACAGAAATTTGTAAAAGGCCAATATATGTATAAAAATCAACTCAACCAATAAATAGGAAATTAAATACTAAAATATCAGCTTTTGTTTAAAAATTAGCAAAGATTCCAATATGATTATCCAGTGATATTTAGAACATTTTGAATTGAAACAGTCATCCATGATTTGTGTGACTATATACTGCTGCAACTCTTATGGAGTGAAATTTGACAATCCATATCAAATGCATTAAGGATATATTTTATGTCATTTCTAGTAATAACTCTTTACAAAACAATTAGCAATGTTTATAAGTTGCATTTTCAAGAAGGTCACTATAAAACTGTTTATATATAAGTCATGTTCCCACCATCACACTTGAATTCTGAGAAACAGAATGAAGAAATAAATTAAGAGGATGGGGCAAGACGTGCATCAGGTATCATTTACACACAATTCTATAAAGCTTTATCTTACATTACAGTACGTAGTCCTTAGTCACAATGCATGAGAGACAAATGTTTTTATTTTATACAGCCAGTAAAAAAATCAGCACTTCTATTACAACATAAGAAGAAGAGTCTTTTACTTTCTTTAACTCAGAAAATTAACTCGAATATGCCTCAGCTTCTCCAATCTACTGTAGTCTCTCCTTGGAATAAATAAAGGCTCATTAAACTTTCTTGTAAACCAAAAAAGTTGTTATTTTCTTAAAGAAAGTTTCTTCTACTTCCCTATAATTTAAATGGCTACAGCCAGCTTGTTAAAAAATAGCCACTGTTTTTCTTTTACAGGTACATGATAACTACAGTCCTAACATGTTTTGTTTTAAAAATATAAACACATATGCATGAATTCAGAAAATAAAGCAAAGTTCTAACAATGATTTATTTTCTGGATAGTAGGATAAAGAATGATTTTAACTAGTGCCCAGTATTCAATTCATTTTCTAAGCATTTTAAAAATAGGTAATTGTTAAAAATCTGAAGAGAACCATCAACTGCTTCTATAGTATCAGACAATAAATTCCATTCATTCATTCATCATTTATTTTAGAAAATGTATTTAGATTTTTCATATTTCAAGGACCAAATATCTCACATACATAAATCCATGATTCCTGTCCTCAAGTACTTATAATTCATTGGGAGAGGAAGAAATGTGTACCTACAATTACTGTAGAGAGTAGATACAATGGTTAGAGGTGTTTAGAGATTGAGATTGTAGTGCTAAACAGATTTATTCACCCCACCCAAACTGGAGAGGGCAGAAAAACATTTGGGGTGAGTCTAAATATTGAAAATGTTGGTTAAAGCACTTAAGACAGAAGAAACTGGATAAGTAAAGGTGTGAAGGCTGACATGTCTGAAAATTTTTTCCTATTGCAAGAAGTGCAAATGTATTGGCATGACCAGTGGTGTGTGTGCATGTGTGTGCACATATGTATGTGAAGTAGTTTGAATATGTCTAGAAAAGTTTACAGAGGCTTGGAAGGGCATGACATGTCATCCCAAGAAGGTTGAATTTGTTGTAAAAGATTTGTGTAGAGCTTGAAAGATTGCAGGCAGTTTAAGTGCTATCATAAGATTCACATTTAGGAAGTGCCATATCTGACAACCCTGTAGTAAATGGTCCAGGTCTCCAGGTAAC
>NW_006922003.1:1876226-1877145 GCF_000298275.1 Orycteropus afer afer | reverse complement strand
TTTTGCACTCTTCTTCACTTCCGATGCTAGGAGACCATTAGGTGCATCTTAGATGGCTGCTTGAAAGCTTTTAAGATCCCAGTCACTAATCACCAATGTAAGATGTGGAACAAGGCTTTTATATATTTTGTTGTGCCAATTGAGTCTGGTGTCTCCCAGTACTATGGTGCTGAGATAGTAGATCCATTGGATCTCTCTCCCGCATTGTCAGGGTGTCTGTGAGGGGTTATTCTGTGTCTGTCTCCTATTGTTTCTGTAAGGATTGCAGATATTTTGTATCACTGGTGTCTGTACAAATTAGTCTGTGCTGAATCTATCCTTGGTCTAGAGTATACTCCTGTTCACTGAACCTCTCTGATCCTCTCAGGTACATATGTGTTTATCTGTACCCTGGTGTTTGGTGTTAATGGTGATGCAATATTGTGGGCACACTGGTTGGTATTATTAGCAGTGTCGTCTATCTTCTATGTGCACAATTCAGCATCCTCCCTTTACCTAATGTTATCATGGTGGTCACAGACACTTTTCATACATTCCTCCCCTTACCCACATCAGTGAGTGGGGCCCAACCAGCCTGGAATTAATCTCTCCCCTTTCCTCCCCACCCCAGTAACCTACAACATGAGTCCCCTTTCACAAGCAAACCTCTCTGTCTTTTTACAGCAAGGGCTCATACAGTACTTGTCCTTCTGCGATTGACTTATTTCACTCAGCATAATGTCCTCCAGGCTCAACCACATTGTGAGATGATTTGTGTATCCCTCACTGTTCTTTAATATAGCATAGAATTCCATTGTGTGCATGTACCATAATTTGGTTATCCACTCATCTGTTGATGAGCATTTAGGATGTTTCCATCTCTTCAGATCCTACTGCTGCATGAGTTGGGAAAAGCCTCCAGCTTGGCATTTGATCCAAG
>NW_006922003.1:1858421-1872441 GCF_000298275.1 Orycteropus afer afer | reverse complement strand
GAGCAATTTCTCATGTGTTTGTTGGCTGCCAGTATATCATCTTTGGTGAAGTGTCTGCTCAAATCTTTTGCCCACTTGTGAATTGGGCTGTTTTTTTAGTGTTGAGGTGTTGAAGTTTTCTATAAATTTCAGACATAAGTCCTTTATCAGATATGTCATAGGCAAATATTTTCCCCCAATCTGTAGGTTCTCTTTTTACCCTTTTGATGAAGCCTTTTGATGCACATAAGAATTTAATTTTTTAATGCATTTTATTGAAATATAACTTTTGTACAGTGAAATTACACAAAACTAAAGTGACATGGGTCAATGCATTTTTTTTTGCAGTGTTCCCTCCCCTCCCCTCCCACCCCTGTTAACCGACAAAGAAAGTTTCCCTCCATATATAAACCTTCCCTTGCCCCTCCAAAACAATGAACTAATACTATATTTGTCCTTCTGTGATTGACTTGTTTCACACAGCACAATGTCCTCCAAGTTCATCCATATTATGCAGTGTTTTGCAGACTCTATATTATTCTTTAGTGCTGCATAACATTCCATTGTGTGTATGCGCCATAGTTTGGTCATCCACTCTTCTGCTGATGGTCACACAGGTTATTTCCATCTTTTTGCTATTGTAAATAGTGCTGTAATGAACATGAGTGTGCATATATCTGTCCCTGTCCTGCTTCTCATCTCTCTAGGATATATACCTAGTAATGGAATTGCTGGGTCAAGTAGTATCTCCAATCCCAGCTTTCTAAGGAATCACCATACTGCTTTCCACAGTGGTTGTATCACTTCATACTCACACCAGCAATGTATGAGAGTCCCAATCTCTCCACATCCCTACCAGCATTTGTTTTCTGTCTCATTGAACATTGCCATCAGTGCTGGGGTGAGATGGTATTTAATTGTTGTTTTGATTTGCGTCTCTCTGATGGCCAATAATCATGAGCATCTCTTCATGTATTAACTGATTGCCTGAATATCCTACATGGTGAAGTGTCTATTCACGTCTTCTGCCCATTTTTTCAATTAGCTTGTTACTTCTTTTTGCTGTTGAGGCATTGGAGTTTTCTATAAATCTTAGAGATAAGTTAGTCCCTTGCCAGATATGTAATTATCAGCAAATAGGAATTTGTTGCTGTCATTTTTGTTGTGCTTTTTTGTGGTGTTGATTTCTTTGTTCCATATAATTTTCTATGCTGAGCTTGTTTTGTTTATGAATCGTGTTATCACTTCCTTTGTTGCTATAGTTTTAGTATTCACTAAATATTTGTACTGGTCCTCTTTTTTATTTTGATGTGAAGGTTTATTACTTTTTTTGAGGTTACCTCAGAGATTTATAGTTTTCTTCCCAAGTTTAAAACAGTCTGTTCTATCTTGTAGTTGTCTTGACTTCCCTACCATCTAGAAGATCTGTAACTACACAGTTTTTTCCCTATTTCTGGTTTTAGTTGTCCTCATTTGTCAATTGATATCTCTGGTTCCCTGTTTACAATCTTGTAGGCTTATTTACTTTGGATCCTTCCATACCTGGGTTGGTTTCTTGGTTCTGTCATCATGTGTGTTAATGGTCAGTTGTTTGCTGCTGTTGATTCTCTGTCCAAAGGACTCTCTTTACCATCTCTTGTAATGTTGGTCTGGTTTTAACAAATTCCCTTAATTTCTGCTTATCTGGAAATGTCTTAATTTCACCATCATATTTGAGGACAATTTTGCTGGGTATATGATTCTTGGTTGGAAATTTTTCTCCTTTAGGATTTTATGTATACCATCCCATTGTCTTCTCGCCTGCATGGTTTCTGCTGACAAATTTGAGCTTAGTCTTATTCGTTGCCCCTTGTAGGTAACTTTTTCTTTTTCCCATTCTGCTCTCATGATTCTTTCTTTGTCTTTGGTTTTGGGTGAGTTTGATGATGATATGTCTTGATGATTTTCTTTTGGGGTCTTTCTGGTTTGAGGTTAGTTGAACTTCTTGAATGGATATATTCTCATCTTTCATCATACCAGGAAAATTCTCTTCCAACCAATCTTGGACAATTTTTTCTGTGTTTTCTTTTGTGTCTTCCTGTTGTGGAAATCTGATTACATGTAGGTTATTCCTTTGGATGGTATCCCACATGAACTTTAGGCTTTCTTCATTTTGTTTTGATCTTTTTTCTGATTGATTCCTTTCCAAATAAGTATTCAGGTATTTGGCTCCAATCTCACTAATTCTGTCTTCCATTGATTCAATTCCACTCCTTTGCTTGTTCAATATCTTATCTATTTCTGAAAATTTAGTATTAATCTTCTGGATTTCTATGTGTAGATGTACCATTTCTATTTTCTTATTTATTTTGTCATTTTGTTCTTGTATTTTCTTTCAAAATTATTGTAGGGTTTTTGCTGTGTTTTCCTCAATTTTGTCAGTGTTTTCCTTTATCTGCCTCTCAATTCATTGAGGATACCTAAATATATTTTTTTTTAATTCCTTATTAGGGAGTTCCAGTGCTGTGTCTTCCTCTAGGATGTGTTTTGGGTCTGTAGTCTGGTCCCTTATTTCTTCTGCTTTATCTTGCTTCCTTGTGTGCACTGTGATGGTCTGTTGTCTCCAGGGCATTGTGACATTTTTGTGTTTATATTTATTTGGTGAATGCATGTTTGCACTAGTTGACAATGCTTATACACTCACCACCTCTCTCCTTTCCTGCTGTCATCCTCTCATATGTCTTTGCCATCCTTGGCAAACAGCCTATTCTTAGGCCCCTGGAATATGAATGAGAATGCTGTTACTTTAAAATCCAAAATGGCTACCACTTGTAAAGATTCAAAATGGCTGCACCCTAAGTCACTATAAATTTCCAAATCAGCTGCTGCTTGTAAACAAGCAAAATGCATCCTCCAGATAGCAGAATGTCCACAGCTCAGGTCATCTCCCTCCTTATTCTTTCCCTTCCTAGTCATAGGCCACCAGCTCATTTGTCCTTGCAGCCTTTAGCAACCAGGGCTGATCTTTAAGTCAATTCTTTGGTCCCAACATCACTCGAAAATATTCAGACTCTTAGTCCCATCAGAGTAGCTGACCGTCCACAGCTCCAACCATTTCTGTACTCACTGTTTTTGTTCAGGTTTATCCACTAATTTGTGGCTAATCCACTTCTGTATAGTTCCTTTCAAAGCTCAGGGCTCCAGGAATATCTCCTGTATCACTGTCAATTGGTTTCTCTTTTCTTTGTTGAAGAGGGTCTGTGCGGCTTGTCTGCCTGTTCCTCCATTTTCAAGAATCTAATTTTCAAAAGGTCCTAGTCATCTAGTTTCTCTTCTACCTCCTGTGCATTCTGGGTTATGCTTGATAATCTATTTATGCCATAAATTAGGGGTCCCAGATTTGTCCGTATTTTATCTTTGATGAATTGTATAGTTTTGGGTTTTACATTTAAGTCTTTGATCCAGCTTAAGTTTTTTGTGTGTGTGTGTGTGTGGATGGGGTGAGGTATGGGTCTTGTTTCATTATTCTGCAAGTGGATATCCAATTTTGCCAGCACCATTTGTTAAAGAGGCTGTCTCTTTCCCATTTAATGGGTTTTGAACCTTTGTCAAAGATCAGCTGTCCATAGATGGATGGGTCTATATCTGGACTTTCAATTCTGTTTTCATTGGTCTATCTGTCTGTCATTGTACCAATACCATGCTGTTTTGACTACTGTGGCTGTACAGTAGTTCTTAAGATCTAGCAGTGTGAGACCTCCCTCTTTGTTCTTCTTCAGAAATGCTCTTCTTATCCAAGGTCTCTTTCCTTTCCCTCTGGAGTTAGTAATTGGTTTTTACATGTCCTTAAAAAATTTTGTTCGTACCTGGATCAGCATTAAATATGTTGATTGCTTTAGGTAGTATTGACATTTTCACAATATTCAATCTACCTGTCCAGGAACTAGGTAGGTTATTCCATTTATGTAGAGCCCTTGTTGTATCTTGTAGTAGTGTTTTATAGTTTTCTTTGTATAGGTCTTTTTTGTCTGTGGTAAAGTTTATTCCTAGATATTTTATCTTTTCAGTAGCTATTGTAAATGGTACTGTTTTCCTTATTCTTTATCAGAGGACTCTTTGCTGGTATAGAGGAATCCAGCTGATTTTTGTATGTTCACTTTGTATCCTGCCACTTTGCTGAAAGTCTCTATTAGTTCCAATAGTTTTTCTATTGAGTCCCTTGGGTTTTCTATGTACAGGATCATATCATCCACAAATAGAGATAGTTTTAGTTCCTCTTTGCCAATTTGTATGACTTTTATTTCTCTTTCTTGCCTTATTGCCCTGGTCAGGACTTCTAATACAGTGTTAAAAAGAAGTGGTGATAGAGGGCATCCCTGTCTGGTTTCCATTCATAAGGGGAATGCCTTGAGTCTTTCTCCATTAATAATGAGGTTGGCCAGACTTCCAGGAAGATGGCAGACTAGGCAGACAAGCTACACAGACCCTCTTCAACAAAGAGAAGAGAAACCAATTGAGAGAGATACAGAAGATAATCCTGAGGCCCTGAACTTTGAAAGGAAGTATACAGATATGGACTAGGCACCACTTAGTGGAAAAACCTGAATGAAAATAGTGAGTATGGAGATGGTCAGAGCCATGGACTCTTAGCTACTCTGATGAGACCAATAGCCCGAATATTTCCAAATGGTGTTGGGACTTAAGAATTGACCTAATGACCAGCCCTGGTCTCAAAAGGGTCCAGGGACAACCACACTTTTGGCCTATGACTAGGAAGGGAAACAGCAAGGAGCTATGGACTTTTGGCTGTCCAGAGGGCACAACCATTTTGATTATTTACAAGTGGTGGCCACTTTGGATATTCAAAGTGACCTAGAGTTCTGGTAGCATAGTGCCTAAGGCACTTGACTGCTAACCAGAAGGCTGGCAGTTCAAACCCACCAGCCTCTCCTTGGAAGGAAGATGAGACAATCTACTTCCGTAGTGATACTACCTCAGAAACCCAAGGAGGAGTCGCTATGAGTCAGGTCCAACTCAACAGCATATAACAACAACAACAACAAAGGCACAGCCAGTTTGAATGTTTACAACTTGCAGCCACTTGGATATTTAAAGTGACCAAGGGAACAGCCATTTTGAATCTTTATAAGTGGTGGCCATTTTGGATTTTAAAGTGACAGCATTCTCATTCAGATTCCAGGGACCAAAGAATAAGTTCTGTTTGCCAAGGGCAGGCAGGGGCATATGGGAGGCCTACAATGGGAAAGAAGCAGGTGGTGAGTGTATAAGTGCTGCCAACTAAGGAACAAAGGAACACAGCACAGTACCCTGCTTACACAGATAACATTCAAACAAAACAAAGAAATCAAATATCGTGGGCAAGTCACTCCAACATACAATCAGCAATTAAATATAAACACAAAAACGTCACAATGCCTTGGAGACAACAGAGCATCACAGTCCACACAAAGAAGCAAGATAAAACAAGAGAAACAATGGCTACCGACCCAAAACACATCCCCAAGGAAGACTCAGCATTGAAACTCCCTGATAAGGAATTCAAAATAATTATATTTAGGTACCTTCAAAGAACTGAGAGACAGATCAAGGAGAACACTGACAAAATTTAAAACACAGAGAAAAACCTAGAACAATTTTGAAAGACAATAGAAGAACAAAATGACAAAATAAATGAAAAATTAGAAATGATACAAAATCTACACACAGAAATCCAGAAAATTAATACTAAATTTCCAGAAATAGATAAGATATTGAACAGGCAAAGGAGTAGAATTGAATCAATGGAAGACAGAAATTAGTGAGATTGGAGGCAAATACCTGAATACTTCTTTGGAAAGGGATCATTCAGAAAAAAAAGTTCAAAACAAAATGAAGAAAGTCTAAGGTTCATGTGGGATACCATCCACAGGAATAACCTACATGTAATCAGAATTCCACAACAGGAAGACACAAAGAAAACCACAGAAAAAAATGTCCAAGATTTGTTGGAAGAGAATTTTTCTGGTATGATGAAAGACAAGAATATATCCATTCAAGAAGTTCAATGAAGCCCAAACAGGATAGAGCCCAAAAGAAAATCACCAAGACATATCATCTTCAAACTCACCAAAACCAAAGACAAAGAAAGAATCATGAAACCAGCATGGGGAAAATGCAAAGTTACCTACAAGATGCTAACTAGAATAAGACTAAGCTCTAGTTTTTCAGCAGAAACCATGCAGACAAAAAGACAATGGGATGGTATATATAAAACCTTCAAAGAGAATAATTTCCAACCAAGAATTATATACCCAGCAAAATTGTCCTCAGATATGATGTGAAATTAGGATATTTGCAAATAAGCAGAAATTAATGGAATTTGTTAAAACCAGACCAACCTTACAAGAGATGCTAAAGGAGTCCTTTGGACAGAGAAGCAACAACAGCCAACAACAACTGACCATTAACACACATAATGATATAACCCAGAAACCAACCCAGGTATCGGAAGAAGACCAGCACAAGTATTTAACAAATACTGAAACAATAGCAATGAAGAAAATGATAACACGATTCATAAACAAAACGAGCTCAGCACAGAAAATTATATGGAACAAAGAAATCAATACCATGAAAAAGCACATAACAAAATGACAGCAACAAATACATCCTTGTTGATAATTACATATCTGACAAGGAATTTATCTTAAAATTTATAGGAAACTCCAACACCTCAACAACAAAAAGATTAACAATCCAATTAAAAAATGGGCAGAAGACATGAATAGACACTTCACCAAAGAGGATATTCAGGTGGCCAGCAAATACATGAAGAAATGCTCATGATAATGAGTCATCAGAGAGATGGAAATCAAAACCACTATGGGATACATCTCACCCCAGCATTAATGGCAAAGTTCAACAAGTGAGAAAATAACAAATGCTGGTGAGGATGTGAAGAGATAAGGACTCTTATATACTGCTGGTATATTGTCAAATTATACAACCATTGTGGAAAACAGTATGGTGATTCCTTCAAAAGCTGGAATTAGAAATACCATTTGACCCAGCAATCCCATTACTAGGTATGTATCCTAATCAAGTGAGAGCCAGGACAACAACAGATACATACATGCCCATGTTCATTGCAACACTATTTACAATAGCAAAAAGATGGGAATGACCTAAGTACCCATCAGCAGAAGAATGGATAACCAAACTAGGATTCATATAAACAATGGAATACTATGCAACCCTAAAGAATAAAGCAGAATCTGCAAAACACTGCCTAACATGGATAAACTTGGAGAACATTATGCTGAGTGAAATAAGTCAATCACAGAATTGCAAATACTATATTAGTTCATTAGTGTAAAAAGTCAAGGAAAGGTTTATATATGAAAGGAAACTTTCTTTGTTGGTTACTAGGGGTGGGAGGGGAGGGATGGGAATACAGTCAAAAAATAAAAAGCATAGACCCATGTCACTTTAGTTTTGTGTTTTTCACTGTACATAAATTATAGTTCAATAAAAGGCATAAAAAAACGATGTTGGCTGTTGGCTTTGCATATATGCCTTTTATTATGTTGAGGAATTTCCCTTCCATCCCAATTTTGCTGAGAGTTCTGAACAGGAACTGGTGTTGGATTTTATCAAATGCCATTTCTTCATTGATTGATATAATCATATGGTCCTTTTCTTTTCTTTTGTTTATGTGGTGGATTACATTGATTGTTTTTCTGATATTGAACCACCCTTGTAAACCTGGTATGAATCTCACTTGGTCAGGATGTATTAATTTTTTGGTGTTTTTGGATTCTGTTGGCTAGAATTTTGTTAAAGATTTTTGCATCTGTGTTCATGAGGGATAATGGTCTGTACTTTTCCTTTTTAGTTGTGTCTTAGTTTTATGCTTGCTTCATAAAATTAGTTTGGGAGTATCCTGTCTTTTTCTATGCTCTGGAATAACTTGAGTAGCATAGGTGTCAACTCTTCTCTGAATATTTGGTAAAATCCTCCAGTGAAGCCATTAGGGCCAGGGCCAGGGCCAGGGCCAGGGGCAGGAGTATTCTTTGTGGGAAGTTTTCTTTTTTGCTAATGACCTACTCAATTTCTCCTTTTGTTATAGGTCTGTTCAAGTACTCTATCTCTGAGTGGGGTAGTTTTGTTAGGTCTTTTGATTCTAGAACCTTGCCCATCTCTTCTAGGTTCTCAAATCTGTTGGAGTACAGTTTTTCATAATATTCTGTCAGTAACTTTTTTATTCAGTTGGTTCTGTTGTGATGACACCCTTTTCGTTTGCTATTCTTATGATTTGGATCTTCTCTTTCTTTTCTTTTGCTAGATTTGCCAATGGTTTATTGATTTTATTAATCTTTTCAAAGAACCAGCTTTTGTTTTGTTGATTTTCTCTATGTTTTTTTTTTTTCTGTTTCATTTATTTCTGCTCTGTTCTTTCTTATTTCCTTACTTCTAGATATTGTAGGATTCTTTTGTTGTTCTTTCTCTAGTTGTTGGATTTGATGAGTTAGAGTATTGATTTTGTTTCTTTCCTCTTTTTTGATGTATACATTTATTGTTATAAACTGTCCTCTGAGTACTGTTTTTACCGCATCCCAAAGGTTTGGTATGATATATCTTCATTCTCATTTGTTTCTAGGAAGTGTTTTATTTCAGTTTTTATTTGTTCCATTACCCAGTAGTTTCTGACAGTGAATTGTTCAGCTTCCACATGTTTGATGTTTTTTCCTTGATCTTCCTATTATTAATTTCTAATTTTATAGCATTGTGGTTCGAGAAGATGCTTTGTAGTATTTCAATGCTTTTGAATTTATTGAAGCTTGTTTTATGTCCTAACATATGAGCTATTCTGGAGACGGATCCATGTGCACTGGAGAAGAATGTGAATTGTGCTTTTGTTGGGTGGAATGCTCTGTATGTGTCTATGAGGTCAAGTTGGTTGATTGTATTGTTGAGCTCCTCTGTATCTTTGTTGAGTTTTTTTCTAGTTGACCTGTGCCTCTTTGAAAGTGGTGTGTTAAAGTCTCCTACTACTACTGTAGAGTTGTCTATTGTCCCTTTTACTTCAATTAATATTTGCTTCATGTATTATGGAGCACTTTCATCGGGTGCATAAGTCTTTATTATTGTAACCTCTTCTTTGTCAATTGACACTTTCAGCATCATATAATGTCCTTCTTTGTCTCTTCTGATGTTTTTCCCCTTAATGCCTATTTATCAGAAATTAATATTGTCACTCCTGCTCTTTTTGATTACCATTGGCTTGGTATATTTTTTTCCACCCCTTAACTCTTAATTTAATCTTTGTGTCTAAGGTGGGTCTCTTGTAGGCAGCATATCAATGGGTCTTCTTTCCTTATCCAGTCTGCCATTCTGTTTTTCTTGATTGGTGCGTATAGGCCATTCATATTGAGCTTAATTAGTAATAGATATGAATTGATTGTTGTCATTCTTTTGTGGTTTTTTTTTTTTTTCATGTTGGTGTTTCCTTAGTCTACATACTTTTCTGTGCTGAGTTCGACTTGTTGTCAAATGCTTCCTCTTTTTTCTTCTTTATTGTTTGTTTTGTGCATATTAAACTGATATGTTTTCCTTCCTTCTGGATTTACTTAGGGGGATTGTTACTTTTCTCTCTGGTTACCTAGGACTGAATTCTTGTCTCTACATTTTTATAACAGTGCATTGTATGAAGACATTGTCCTGTTTCTCTCCATTTGGAAATTTGTACCTAGAAATTTTATTCCCTCTAATAGGTTAGTTGCTGTGATCATGTGCAGATTGACTTCCTTGATTTTTAGTGTACAATGTTGTATGGTCTTATTTTGAGTTTCTATTTCTGATTTGGTTTTAGTGTTGATGTCACGTATCCTGATTTTGTTCATCTCTGTTGTGGGTTCTCTATTGGAAGGACTTCCTTAAGCATTTCTTGTAGGGTTGGGCTGGTTTTCACAAAAATTCTTTAATTTCTGTTTGTCTGGGAATGCCTTGATTTCCTCTTTATATTTGATGGATAATTAGGTTAGATATAAGATTCTTGATTGGAAGTTCTTTTCCTTCAGTGTTTTATATATGCCATCCCATTGCCTTCTTGGTAGCATGGTTTGGTTTCTGCCAAGTAATTGAAGCCCAGCCTAACTGTTTGATTATCACAAGTAATATTTCTTTTGTCCTGGGCAGCTAGCAATTTTTTTGTCTTTGGTTTTGGAGAGTTTGATTATAATATGCCTTGGTGTTTTTTCTTGGGATCTATCTTGTATGGAGTTCTATGAGCTTCTTGAACAATTATCTTTTCTTCCTTCATGATATGGGGGAAGTTTTCTTTTAGTAGGTCTTCCACAATTTTCTCAGTGTTTTTTTCGCCTCTTCTTGTTCTGGAATTCCAGTTAAGCATATGTTGTTTCTTTTCATGTTGTACCATCTAACTCTTAGGTTCTCTTCATTTCTCTTAAATCTTTGTTCTGATTTTTCTTCTTACAAGCTGATGTCCAGGGATTTGTCTTCTAGTTGGGATATGTGTTCTCAGCCAGTTCTATCCTACTCTTTTGTGCTTCTACTGTATTTTGTAATTCTGTAATTTTAAATTCATCTTCTGGATTTTCTAACTGCTGTTTTTGTATGAGTTCTGATTGTTCATTAATCTTGTTATTTTGTTCTTGAATGATTTTCCTGAATTCTTCCAGGTAACTCTCTGTGTTCTCCTTGCTTCTGTTTGGGGTTTCCTTACATTCTTGTAAAGCTCTATAAACATATCTTCTTAATTCCTTCTCAGGTAATTCTATTGCCTCCTCTTCCTCCATGTTTAATGAGACCTTTGTTTGAGGTTTTTTTTTTCTAATGCCTTGTCTCTTTTTTTGTTTGATTTAAGGTTGCCTGTTGTTTCCTAGACATTTTGAGTTGTCTTTAACTCTTGATTATGTATTGCTTTGTTTTGTCTTGGTTTTATGATTTAATATTTTGAAAAGGTGGAGCTGGTGTATGTATGTATTTATTTATTTCAGCTATTATTTCTGGTGTGCTGGGTTGCTTTGCAGTTTTCTTTGTGATGATGGAGTTGCTGTGTGGAATGTGAATGGAGATCTCTGTTTGTCATAAAGAGAATTTAGAATTTGAGCCAGCAGGTATTATGGTGGATGAATATGATTTTTCTATTGGATGATTGAGAGTATAGGTAGAGAAGGTGGGAGGAGAAACTAGAAGGAAGGGAAACTCCAAGTTGCTAGGGGTGGTTTCTAGGGCTTTGAGTGGCCTGCTAATAATGACATTGTACTGTTATTCACAGACCTGCAGCTCAAGTTCAGTAAAGATTCCAGTTGTCAGGGGATCACCACTTCCCGCCAGGTTGAGACACATGCAAAAACCCCACTCTTGAGTCCTCTCTGTGACAAAAAGCTGACCTAAAACAACTGCCCCCCTCTGCAAACTGCTGAGGGAGTTCTTCTCAGGGCTCGCCCACTTGTGGCACCAGTGATCTCTTGGCTTGGGTTTTCAGTGGTGCTAGAGCTAGGAAAATGCCTGATCGCACCCAGCAGACCCAGGTTTACCAACAAAGTCAAGTGCCGGCCCCTCCATGCCAAACAGCTGTCCCAAGCCCGTTCTGCAATCTACTGTGGGAATTCCTCCCAGGGCCCGCCTACTTACAGCGTCAATGGTCTCCACACTCGGGTTTCAGTGGCACTGGAAATGCCTACTCACACCCAGCAGATCTGAGCCTACTGACAAAAGAAGGTGCTGAAGATAGATCCCTGGGGTGACTGCTGCTACACTGGTGTGGTGGATCTTCTTCCCTAACCCAGGGAGGTCTCCAATGGGCCTTCTTACCTGCTGGTTGGTGTTCCCCCATGGAGGTCTCTGATGGCCTTTCTCACCTGCTGGTCGGTGGTCTGCAAGATAGCTTCTCCTGTTTTTGTTATTTTTTTTCACCCTGACCCTTTCTCCTTTCTAATCCTACTCCCCTGAGTTTGGTACACTCTGACTCACTGAGCTGTTCAGAGCACCAGAATCCCTATTTCAAACGAATGCACCTAGTTTTTCAGACACTAAGATGCTAGAGGGAATTAGCATGGGGACTACTGACAAGACACCATTTTGAATCCAAGAATGGTGTAATTTTGAATAGGACCTAAGGTTGTTGTTGTTGTTGTTGTTGTTATGTGCTGTCTAGTCAGATCCAACTCATAGTGACAGCTCCTTGAGTTTCTAAGGTGGTATCACTATGGAAGTAGATTGTCTAACCTTCCTTCCGAGGAGTGGCTGGTAGGTTTGAATGGCCAGCCTTCTGGTTAGCAGTCAAGTGCCTTAGACACTACACTACCAGAGGACCTAAGGTCAGTGGTGTAAATAATAGAGCATAATAGAAAGGCAATAATTCATACAGGGAGATCAACTTTGTAGAATGAAAACCTAAGGATATTAATGAGAAGAACAATTACGTATAAGCAATATCACAAAGTAAGAAATAGAGCAGAAATACCCTTTTTTCTTTTTTTACTTTATCATAATTTTGGGGAAAATTCAACACTTACAGCATCCTAGTTATAGATCCTAAGTATTCATTTTTTTCTTGCATGCAGGGGCATTGAAGTTAAGCAGTTTATAAAACTTTGCATATTTTCATCTCTTGGCCATGAGAAGCCAGTTTCCATAAAAACAAACCAACAAAACAAAATAACAATAATAATGAACACTGCTTAGATATACTTTTCAAAGGTCTAATTCTCTGTATTCCTCATGTAATCCACAGAGCTACTTAAAGGTCTTCCCATGATTAGGAATGGTATGGTGATCTCTATTTTATACCTTATTAACCAGAAACTAAGTTAAATAACTTGTCTCACTTTACACTGCTACAAAATGGAAAGAATAAGTCATATCTATCTAACTTCAAAAGCCTATTTTATTTTATTATAGACATTGTCAGCTTGAAAAACATCAACTTTCCTGAGATAGCTCATTTTTGCCTGACAAGTATTTAAAATATTTATACACAATTATCCTAGTAAGTGTAATACATTGGAATCTTCTGTCCAATGTTAGGTTTAAATTTCACAAATATTGACGTTTATGGAAGCATTTCAGGCATTCCATGTAAAGCTATCTAATGATATGGCTATGAACTGTTTCCTTCTAAATGTATGTGCTACTCTGCCCTTAAATTATCTGGGCATTCTATTCATGTTTTTTCCCCCACTTGCTTAAGCCTGCATAAATATGAATTCTCTGCACATTTAATAATAATAATAATAATAATAATAATAATAAAAGTTTTAAAATAGTTCACTCATCTGAGACCAGTGCTTTTCAAACTTTCTTACCCAGTAAGGAAGGAGAGAATATGTATATCCCTGGATATTTGTGAGTAGATCCCAAGAGACTTACTATAAATGTAAAATTTCTTTATAGTCTCATGTCTTATCCTAAAATATTCATATAGATTTTACATTCTATTCCACAATATATTTTTACTTATTTTAATAAAATCTATTTTGAATTATTTACAGTCTGCAAAAAAATAATCCTTTTGTGTTGGTTTATGGGCAAGCTTCTATTGCATTCAGTCTATCATGGGAAATAAAAACAGTCAGTTTTTCATGCAGTTTTTGACTGAGAATACTGTGCCTTAAAAAAAAAAAAAGTCTGCTAAATAAACTGACTTTCTGAGTAGGCCTTTATCATTTATGTGAGCAACGTATTGAATTAACTTATCTTTGTTATGGTCTTTGTCATAGTTTTATTTATTTCATCTAAAAGAATAACAATTTGCTTTTAAATTTAAAAGTCCTGATTACTCATGTCAGCCATTGCATACTTACATAGGGAGACTGAGTTTCAGAACTCAAACCTTTCCCTGAAACATGGTCATATAATCCAGGAGGTAAGCATACCAGTTTGCAAAGCACCTTCATTTGTCATTAATCCTAGCAAAATAATCTGGTCATGTGCTAGACTATAATGTGGTATGGGAATAAAAGCAAAGGTCATTAAATCTTGTTATTGTTATGTGCTGTCGAGTCGGACCCGACTCATAGCGACCCCTCCTTGGGTT
>NW_006922003.1:1855151-1857822 GCF_000298275.1 Orycteropus afer afer | reverse complement strand
AACTAAAACTCAATACCATGATGGAATAATTGAGACTTTATAACCCCAAAGAAGTTAGTATAATTTAGGCTTTGCTACAACATAGTAAATTTAAATTTTATATTCTAAATTTCAGACCACAAAATGAGAGTCCCAGAGCATACTAATAGATTGGATTGTAATTTTGCCAAACAAATGAAATTATGCTTGAGAAAATGGTGAAAATTCACTAAACTGTAAGTGATATCTTATCTATTTTATTTTCCTGCTCATTTATAGCCATTTTACGTCACCACAATTTGCTTCACCTTTCACCCTTCTCTATACATGGGGTAACATAGGAAAGGAGCACATTTTGTGCTGTATGAGGTTTTTCTCTTCACCATAGATTATTTGGCCAATAGTTGTCCTCTTATACAAGGAAAGGTAATTCATAGATAAATTATGTTCTGAAACATGTTACAAAGGAATGATTGGGCTTAAACGTATACTCTCAAGATTACATTAAAGTTATAGCAAAAAAAAGAAAATAAAATAAAAAGGCATAAATAATGTGGAATAAAGACCTAGGTTTAGCCTCTTGTTATTGGTTTCTGAAAATAGCCCATGAAATTGAGGTATCAGTTTTATTTTTCTAAAATAGCCAGGCTATACTTAAATATGTACAAATGAAATGAGAGTTCCCACGTGTAACCAAAGTGATGACCTTGGGAACAAGCCTCAGGAAGGGAGGGAACGTGATGAGACTTCTGAACAGGCCACTGTAGCCCACTCTCTGAGGCCAGTCTTTGCCTGTGTAGAGTGCCACACAGGCTTTAGGTTATAAACATGTTTGTTCGAGGGACATCTGTGACCCTCAGCTATGGTATTAGTAGGAAACACAGGCAGCAAAAGTTCTCAGTCCACTCAATTAAGCCTACTTGGCTAAAGGGGATCAGGAAGAAATTAAGCCTTTGCACCTGTGCTGCAAAGTGGATGCACACTCATCTCTGACCAGAAAACCTTTTTTCTTTCTTTTTCAGGCAAACTTTTTGCGTAAGAAGATGCTCAAAAAGGGATCCACATTTATTTTGGTATGTTGTCTGCTTTTGTAGTAATATAACTACTTTTCATACTCTGATATGTTCAGACTCTGATTAGAAAGATTAGACTCTGATTAGAAAGATGGGACATTCACCAATCACTGTTGGTGATTGGTGTCCTATTTCTTTCTTATGGCCTCTGGCTAATTAGAAATTGGGAGCAAACTGTGAGTATCTCACAAACAAATAACAAAATCTATGTGTACATGTGTGTGAAGCTAAGTTATTTCAATGTGTTTTTGAATGGCAGAAAGCTAATTGAATGGATTGCTGAATAGTGAATTAGAATAGAGGGGCCCGTAGCTGGTGGAGAACCCTCATCGTTTTTGCAGAAGTTTGGTGAGGTACTGAGTATGGAACTGCAGGGCCAGAATCATATGGGGGAAGAGATTCATGGGCAATGAGTTGGTCCATGCGACCCTCTAATTTTCTCTTTTTATCTCAGATCTGTTTGGTACTTACTCTAATATAACACATGGGGAATGAATGCAGCTCCCTGTTCCTCAAATTGCTGTCTAGTTGTCCTAACATAATTGTTGCATATGCTATTTTTGACCAGTGATTTCTACACTCTTCTGTAGCACTGATTTATGCCTCAATATCATCAGTTTTAAATATTGAAAAAGAAATATACATTTAAGTAGCTGTTAAGTCTAGTTTCTCCTTGTAATTATGCTTATTTTATTTTATTTTTGAACTTTTATTGTAGTGAAAACATACACAGCAAGACATTTACCAACATAAAAACTTCCACTTCAACTGCTCGTGGACATTGATGACATTTTTCATGTTGTCCCACCATTATAGTTATGCTTTTCCAAAATATTCCACCCCCATTAGCATAAACTCCATGGCCCCCAAACAAAATTTCCCCTTTCCTCCTCCCTCCTACTGATGGTAACCACTAATAATCTTTGTTTATTTAATTTAATTTTATTTTATTTTTCTCTCTCTCTCTCTATTTTTAACCTATCTAGAAAATTCCCCTCCCCTTCCGTCCCCACCTTGATAACTAATAAAGAAAGTTTCTTTCTATCTATAAACATTTCCTTGACTTTTTACAATAGTGGACTAATAAAATATGTGTCTTTCTGTGATTGACGTGTTTCATTCAGCATAATGGCTGTGATCTCTCTCTCTTATTGCAGTGGAATCGTATCCAACTCATAGCGACCCTCCTTGGGTTTCCGAGGCAGTAGTGGCTAAGGCATTTGACTACTAACCAGAAGGCTGGTGGTTCAAACCCACCAGCCCCTCCTCAGAAGGAAGGTTGTGCAATCTACTTCCATAGTGATACTGCCTCAGAAACCCAAGGAAGGGTCACTATGAGTTGGGTCTGACTTCACGGCAGTGTGTTTGGTTTTTTTGGTTATCACTATGGAAGTAGATTGCTCAGCCTTCCTTCCAAGGAGTGGCTGGTGGGTTTGAACCACCAGCCTTCTGCTTGGCTGGGCCTGGTTTTGAATGGCTGGGCAGCTGGTGGTAGTTATTTCTCATGATGAGACTGGCAATCAACTTCATGGTCAAATCTGCCATGAGCAGCTAACTAGCTGCTTTAGGGATGTGGTCTGCTTCCTGTATATGAGGAGAATCTTTGGTAATGGTCTGCA
>NW_006922003.1:1854048-1854606 GCF_000298275.1 Orycteropus afer afer | reverse complement strand
TTTCTTAATTTTATTTTTATCTTTTATCTGATTGATCCCCTAATAAAATATTATTGAGATATTTGTCTTCAATCTCATTAACTCTGTCTTCCATTGATTTGATTCTATTCTTTTGCCCATTCAGTTTGTTATCTATTTCTGAACCCTTAATATTAATCTTCTTTATTTCTATTTGTTGGTTTTTTATCATTTCTTATTTTTTATTTATTTTGTCAATTTGTTCTTGTATTATTTTCCTAAATTGTTCTAGAGTTTGGTCTGTGTTTATCTTAACTTTGTCAATGTTTTCCTTGATTGTGTTAGTGTTTTCCTTGATCTGTCTCTCAATCCATTGAAGGTACCCAAGTATAATTCTTTTGAATTCCTTATCAGGGACTTCCAATGCTGCTTCTTCCTCAGGGATGTCATCTGTGTTCATATCCTGGTCCCTTGTTTCTACTATTTTATCTTGCTTTTTGGTGTGGAGTGTGATGGTCTGTTTTCTACAAGATATTCTGGCGCTGTATTTATGCTTAATTTGTAGATGTAGGTTGGTGGGATTCACACAATATTTTTTTT
>NW_006922003.1:1849965-1851513 GCF_000298275.1 Orycteropus afer afer | reverse complement strand
AGATTTGAAGTCAGACTACAGAAAATATTTATTTACTGTTTAGTATTTATCTTCATGGGCAAGAAATTTTACATAAAAGTTTAATAAAGTCTGTGTAGCAGATATTTATTAAATTTTCAAATATTTTAATATCAAGCCAGTATTATTTACAGTATTAATGTGTTTTTAATTCTCATAAATGACATAAATTCCTTAAATTTTGTCTATAAAAACAATTTTTAGGTATATTCCTGTTTACTATACACAAACTCATTTAATACATTATACATTATTTTGTCCAACTACTTGATTCAGTAGGACCCTATTGATCAGTGGATATCTGTTCTATTTTTTTCCAGTTTGAGTTCTTCATAACAAAACTTCTGAAAGGAAGAATTTTCCACACAGATGCTGCCTCCACTTCCTCACTTCTAATTTACATTTGCCATTAAATTCTTAGTCTACTGTGGTAGTTAAGTTTGTGTGTCAACTTGTCTGGGCCTGGTTGAATGGCTGGGCAGCTGGTGATAGTTATTCCCTATGATGAGACTGGCAATCAACTCCATGGTGGAATCTACCACAAGCAGCTGAGTAGCTGCCTTTAGGATGTGGTCTGCTTCCTGTATACAAGAAGAAGCCTTGAGAATGCTCTCTAGCCTATGGCACACGTGGACCCTGTATGTAGTTGTGTCATTGCTCAGCAACTTGCCATGTTCTGCTGACCTTGGGACTTACAATGGACTTAAGTTAATGGCCTGCTGTATGGTTTAGTGGTATCGGACTGTGCCTTTTACTTGTCAACTTTGGGGCTTCTCAGCCTCAGCAGCCAGCAGCTGTCTGAGGGAAGAAAAGCTTCTAGCTCCAGTGGGCCTGGATCAGGAGGCAGAGCTGGACCCCAAGGTTGAGGGGCTTTCACCCAGCCCCTAGAGCCTGGCACTTTGAACTTGGACTTAAAGCTTCCAAGTTGTAAGAATAAACTGCTGTTTGTTAAGGCCATCCCATTTGTGGTATATTCCTGTCAGAGTGGCACTAGGTAACCAAAACATTTACTAATTCATAGTCTAATAAGCATGGGAACACTGGAACTGGAGGCTTCTCCTAACTCATGCAGCTGCTGGCTGCTGAGGTTGATGAACTCAAGATTGGCAGGTAAAATGCCATAATCCTAAAATCAGCAGGCTACATGGCAGACCACTGGTTTGCCAGTCCAGGACCAATCCCAAGATTGGCAGGCAACCTGACCCAAAATGTGCCAGAAAAGCTAGAGATCTTTCTCAAAGCTTTCCCATATATTCTGGGAGCAGGCCATATCTCAAAAGTAACTAATTAGCTGCTCAAAGCAGATTCCACCATGGAGGTGATTACAATCTCATCATGGAAAATGACTACATCCAACTGTATAGCCCCTTAATACCATGGGCTAGCCAAGTTGACACACTTTAACTCCCATAGTTATCATATGTAAATGAGCTGACAACTTCTTGTACATTATTTCAACATCCTATTCACTTCACTTATATTACTTACCATCATTTGTATTTCTTTGCTTCCTTATACATTTCTTTACCA
>NW_006922003.1:1843548-1844211 GCF_000298275.1 Orycteropus afer afer | reverse complement strand
GGTAAAGGAGAGGGTCAGCAACAAAGAGGAAGACCTTCAATGAGATTGATGACACACTGGCTGCAACAATGGGCTCAAATGTAGCACCAATTGTGAGGATGACACAGAACCAGTCGGTGTTTCATTCTGTTATACACAGGGTTGCTAAGTGTCAGAACCAACTTGACAGTGCTTAATAACAACAACATATATACATATTGGTATATATATAAATTAAATGTATAAATAGTGAGTAAGCTAAAAAAAAATCTAAAGAGTTCTATGAAGGTTTATGTCTGAAAAGTACTGTGGTTTATTTTAAGTGAACTTCCCTTTACTTTTTTTCCTGAAGCCCTTGGTAGACTAAGCATTTCAAAAAGTGTTTTAGTTCAGAGGTATGGTGGAGAGGCTGCACACATGATAAGAAGATGACCCAGGTACAAATGAAAGGTGGAGCTGCACAGTATGAGAATAAGAAGATGGCCAGAGATCAAGGCCTCAGACATGCAGAAGAAAGGGAAAAAATTACAGAGGGCATAGGGACTAATGTTTCAAGATTTCAAAGATACAGCTTTCATCATGGTCTGTAAGAGAGAAAGAAGAAAGATTTGTGTTCAAAGCATCACAAAATCTTTGTTGCTCATAACATCCTGTCTTCTATCCTTTGATTTGACTGCTAACAGC
>NW_006922003.1:1838350-1840413 GCF_000298275.1 Orycteropus afer afer | reverse complement strand
TCTGGCTATTCCTATAGCAGAAAGTAACCAGGTACTGCCATTTCCGTTTTTCCACCTGTTCATGCCCTTTCTTCCTCTTACCAACACAGTAAATTATGGCATGAATCAAAAATAACTGGAAGAATAACTGGAAACCAAAATTCACCATAAGGTGAATTTTTATCCACTCACTTCCTTGGCCTCTGAGTAAATTGAGAAGTGAGTCATTTCAAGATTGTAAATCTAACTGAACAAGGTAATTCTCTTTTGCTCTTTTTTCATGGTTTCATGAGAAATGATGAAGACTGAGGCATAACTTATATTTGAGGACCAAGTAGGACCCATAGGAAAAGAAACAAAAAATAATAATAATTAAGAGTATAATGAGGATCTTTTACATTTCTACATTGTGGCTTAGTTCATCAGACAGAAAATCAGAGATTTCTCCCCAAAATACAATGTACATCCACCAGGGTATCACCTATCTGGGATTGGTCAGAGAACTTAATCATCATAGGAGTTGGCATGCAGCTTAAGAGGTTTAGGATTCTGATTTAAATCAGATTGACATTTCTTTCGGATGTCACACTCTGATTTCATTTTTCTGTGTCTTATATATTGTCCCATAATTGTTTTGCTACTCATTGTTTTCTGTGTCTTATCTCCAAATCTGAAAAAAGAATTGGATGATTGTCATGTTTTGTTTTTCATTCATTCAACTGAGCAGTGGTGTATACAGATAGAAAATAAATCAACATTTTTTTTTTTTTATTTTCAGCTATATATTTATTAAGTGTCTATCCCCCTTTAATAATGGAAAAGATACAATTTTTAGACATTTTTCCTCCATAATGTAACCTCCTTTTATTTCTAGTCAGTATATTAGATTCCGTTTTATGAACTTGGTATTACCACTTTTGTCCATGTCTGTGAGTTAATTTTCTCAGGATCTCTTTTCTTGTATATTTCTAGGTTGCAGTTAGTCAAGAAAGGAACATCTTCATGATTTGAGAGACAGAATTGAAGCAGAAATTAATAATCTCAGAAGATTGTAGTCATCAGACATGGTGTTAGCAGGTTACCACTTTTTCACTTCTGGTTTGTCTTTCCAACTTTTAGTTCTAGTGGCCAAGAGTGTCTTCAAGCTAATTATTAAGAATCTAATGATACTTTGTACAGTTTAAGCAAATACCGAAGACTTCTGCATGGATTCCTCCTTCATTCTAACACTTTGGCACCCAGGTACGCACAGTTTCTGGAATTTTCCTGAAAGATCTGACTTGCCCAACTAAATTGGTGTTTTATCGATTATGGTTCATGATGTTCTTCTGGCTTTCCATGGTGCAAACAATATTCTTCATCAAAAACAAAATTCAGATACATCACCTCTTCCTCAGACTTCCTGCATATGCAGTTTTACATGCATATGAAGCAATTGAAAATATCATGGCTTGGGGCAGGTGCACCTTAGTCCTTAATGTGACATCTTTGTTCTTTAATAGCTTAAGAAGACCTTTGTAGCAGATTTGCCCAATGCAGTATGTCATTTGCTTTGGTCTTGATTGTGGATCCAATTAAAATTAAATCCTTGACAACTTAAGTTTTTCTCTGTTTATCATGATGTTGCTTATTGATGTAGGGGGAGGGTATTTGTTTCCTTTATGTGGAATGTAATCTATACTGAAGGCCGCAATCTTTGATCTTCATTGATAAGTGGCTTCAAGTCCTCTTCCCTTTAAGGGAGCAAAATTGTGTCATCTGCATATCAGTTTGTTAATGAATCTTTCTCCAATCCTAATGCTGTATTCTTCTTCATATAGTCTACATTCTTGAATTGTTTGCTCATCATACAAAATGAATAAGTATATTGAAAGGTTACCACTTTGACACACATCTTGTCTAATTTTTAACCATTCAGTATCCCCTTGTTCTGTTTGAATGACTGCATCTTGGTTTATGTACAAGATGCAGGTTCAGCATGAGCACAAGTAAGTATTCTGGAATTGCCATTCTTCACATTATTCCTAATTTATTTTAATCCACACAGTTGATGGTAAACATATTTTTGGCCTTCTCTGCTTTTA
>NW_006922003.1:1836004-1836757 GCF_000298275.1 Orycteropus afer afer | reverse complement strand
GATTCAGAAGAGGATGTGGAACAAGGGCTATTATAAGATTCACATTTCAGATGGATCTTAGCTGAAAGCAAAGAATACCAGAAAGATGTTTATCTGTGTTTTGTTGACTATGCAAAGGGATTTTACTGTGCAGATCTTAACAGATTATGGATTAGATTGTGAAGAATGGGAGTTGCAGAACACTTCAGTTTTCTCATGAGTAACCTATACAGAGAACAAGAGCCTGTTGTTTGAACAGAACAAGGGGATACTGCATGGTTTAAAATTGAAAAGGGTGTGTGTCAGTGTTCTGTCTTTTCACCATCCTTATTCACTCTGTATGCTGAGCAAATAATCCGGGAAGTTGGACTATATGAAGAAGAATATGGCATCAGGATTAGAAGAAGACTGAATAACAACCTGCAATTTGCAAATGACACAACCTTGCTTGCAGAAAATAAAAATATCTTGAAAAACTTACTAATGAAGCTCAAAGGCTACAGTTTTCAGTATGGATTACATTTCAATATAAAAAACACAAAAATCCTCAAAACTGAATCAATAATTGAAATCACAATAAATGAAGAAAAGATTGAAGTTGTCAGATATTTTGTTTTACTTGAATCTGCTATTAACACACAAGGAAGCAGCAGTCAAGAAATCAGATGTCATATTATACTTGGGAAATGCACTGTAAAAGACCTTTTAAAGTGTTGAAGAGCAAAGATGTCACTTTGAAGACTAAAGTGTGCCTAATCCAAGCCATGGTATTTT
>NW_006922003.1:1833043-1833694 GCF_000298275.1 Orycteropus afer afer | reverse complement strand
AGAAGCTGGCAAGTCCCAAGTTCTTGGATCACATATCAAGCTGGAGGTTTTTCCCAACTCATGCAGCTGCAGGGGCTGATGAGCTCAAGGTTGGCAGGCAGTATACTAGCTTCTGACTCCAACAAATGATGAATCCAAGATCACCAGGCTGAGTGGTGGATTGTTTGCTCATGGAGAGCTGTAGGTAGCACAACAGGATCCAGATCCACATAAGAGTATCTCTTTTTCCCAGGATGTCCATAAATATATTGCAAGCAAGCTACGCCCATAGGGAAACTCCTTTTTAACTGATCGGTTGCTCAAAACATATACATCTGATCTCATAATGGGAATAACCCACATCACAACTGGTTAAACAACTCACAATTGTGGTCTAGCCAAGTTGACACACAACTCCAACTATCTCAATAATTGTATAAGTTTGTATTTTGCTGTAGTTATACTTAATTATAGCTTCCTTTTTTTTTTTTTTTTAATTTTAAGAGCTTGTTTTATATTCAATGTAATGTGACCATTTAGTTTCATTCCCCATTTACCATGTACAGCCCTAACCCAGTCTCCTCCCCTCCCTACCCTATAACCCTCCCCTTGTCCTCTCATATTTATGCACTCCTGTTTGTCCTCCATTTCCTCAATTTAAATGTTGGTCCT
>NW_006922003.1:1826852-1827946 GCF_000298275.1 Orycteropus afer afer | reverse complement strand
ATTTGGTTTTTGACTTGATGCCACGTATCCTGATTTTGTTGATCTTTGTTGTGGATTCTCTACTGGAAGAATTTCCTTAAGCATTTCTTGTAGGGTTGTTCTGGTTTTTACAAAATCCCTTAATTTCTGTTTGTCTGAGAATGCCTTGATTTCACTCTCATATTTGACGGATAATTTGGCTGAATATAGGATTCTTGGTTGGAAGTTCTTTTCCTTTAGAGTTTTATATATGCTGTCCCATTGCCTTCTTTCCTGCGTGGTTTCTGCTGAGTAATCAGAGCTCAGCCTAACTGTTTGATTATTATAAGTAATATTTTTTGTCCCAGACAGCTTGTTAAATTTTTTGTCTTTGGTTTTGGAGAGTTTGATTATAATATGCCTCTGCATTTTTCTCTTGGGTTCTGTCTTGTGTGGGGTTCTATGAGCTTCTTGGACAAATATCCTTTCTTCTTTCATGATATGGCGGAAGTTTTTTGTTAGCAGGACTTCCACAATTTTCTCCGTGGTTTTTGTCACCTCTTTTTGTTCTGCAATTCCAATGAGTGTTATGTAAGGTTTGTTGTTGTTGTTGTTGTTGTTGTTGTTTCATGTCATCCTATATAATTCTTAGGTTCTCTTCATTTCTCTTAAATCTTTGTTCTGATTTTTCTTCATACAGGGTGATGTCCAGGGATTTAGCTTCAAATTGGGATATGTGTTCTTCAGCCAGTTCTAACATACTTTTTTGTGCTTCTATTATGTTAGTAATTCTGTAATTTTAAAATTCATCTTCTGAATTTCTAACTGCTGTTTTTGTATGAGTTCTGATTGTGCATTAATCTTATTATTTTGTTCTTGAATGATTTTCATGAGTTCTTTCAGGGAACTGTCTCTGTTCTCCTTGTTTCTGTTTGGGGTTTCCTTAGACTCTTGCATAGCTCTATAAACACATCTTCTAAATTCCTTCTCAGATAATTCTATTGCCTCCTCTTCCTCCATGTATAATGAGACCTTTGCTTGTGGTTTTGCTTCTAATGCCTTGTCCTGTTTTTTTTTTCTTTTGGTTGATTTAAGGTTGCCTGTTGTTTCCTAGACATTTTGAGGTTGTCTTTAAC
>NW_006922003.1:1824583-1826337 GCF_000298275.1 Orycteropus afer afer | reverse complement strand
GACCACAATCTGCTCGGGAGTTCCTCTCTGAGTCCACCCACCCACCGTGCAAAAGATCCACTTGGTTTCATCTGTGCTGGAGTTGGGAGAGTGCCTGTTAGTAATCTGTGGTCCCAATATTACTGATAAAGTCAAGCACACACCTCTCAGTGCCACTAACTGACCCAAGCCTACTCAGTGACCCACTGAGTGGGAAGCAGGCTCCCCCTACTGGAGCACCAATGGACTCTCTGCTTGGGTTTCAGCAGTGCTTGACATACCCATTTGCACCTAGCTGACGCAAGTTACCAATAAAATCAGGTGCTGAAGGTTGATCCTTGGGGTGATCACTGGTATCCTGGTGTGGTCGCTGGTATGCTGGTGTGGTGTGTCTTCTGCCTCAACCCAGAGAGGTCTCTGATGACCATTCTTGCCTGCTAATTGCTCCCCCAGGGAAGACTCTTTTGGCCTTTCTTGGCTGCCTGTCTGCGCTCCACAGTATAGATCTTATTTTTTTTCTCCTGTGCCTTTCTTCTCTCTAATTCTACTCCTCTGAGTTTGGTGCACTCTGACTCAGTAAGCTGTTCAGAGCACCAAAATCCCTAATTCAAACAGCTCTACCTAGTTTTTCAAGCACTATGATGCTAAAGGGAAATAGCATGGTGATTACTGATGAGACTCCATTTTGAATCCTAATTATAGCTTCCTTGACAGTATTTTTCTCTTTGGTTATCATTTTGAAAGAAGGAAATTAATTCTTATAAAAACTAAGAAATTGATGATCTTCACAAAAACAAGAATGTTTGAAATGAAAAGAATACTATTGTTATTATTCTATGATAAAGTTAGCACACTTCAGAAAAATATTTAAGGAAAAAAAACATGTGAGAATAATATTTTTTGCACACCTGGAATGTGTTAAGTGAGGGAATACTTCTCTATTTTTTTGGGCAAAACAGAAATGTTCAAGGAAATAATTTCAAGGAGTGGAGTTTGAAAAGTGTAATAATGTGTATCAAAATTACAAATAGCAAAAGTGAAAACTAAAAGAGAAGAACAAAACTTCTCAAGACAAGGAAACAAAAGTGTTCTTAGCTAGATTTTAATTAATATAAAGGAATTTATTATTGTGTTTTACCTTCTTCCAAGCTTAAAGTTGTTGTTCTTCATTGAAAAAAGTCTACAGGCTAGGGGGGGAAAAAAAAAAAGACAAAAATATGAAGAATAGATGTACTCAGAGAACAGCATCATACACAGTGCACATTCCCACACAGTAACAATGCAAAAAGAAGTGGGAGAATAATTCTTTATCTCTGACTCTTTTACTTCTTGAAACTATTTCCAGCTTTCACATCTGTACTTCCTCATATATGGCCTGCAGTACCAATGATTTTCTGATTCTGTCCATGTCTCAAAGGTTACAGCTTTCAGCAAATATTTATTAGGTTAAAGCAATAGTTTTTGGAAAATATTTGAGTATTTCTTCTCTGATAAGTTTCTTCCTTACATAACTTCTGTCTTTCTCAGGTTTAACTGTAAAACCAAAAGACAAATTCTCCCCTGGAACTTCTGGAATGAATGCAGCTCTGCTGGCTTTTTGATTTTGGCCAGTGAAACTGATTTTATACTTTTGGCTTCTAGGACAATGAAAGAATAAATTTCCATTATTTTAGGCTACAATATTTGTAGTGATTTGTTACAACAGCTTGTGGAAACTAACACAGTAGGGCAATGCTACACTTCCTTAAGAAACACTCTTATCACCTCTGTGGCTT
>NW_006922003.1:1822432-1823628 GCF_000298275.1 Orycteropus afer afer | reverse complement strand
GATACTGATAGGAAATGTGATTCTATTTGGAGAAGAATTACCACTCAAGTCATACATCAAAAGGAAAAAATGTAAACAATCCATTTGAGAAGTCTTAGTTGTACTTGAAGAAGAACTGTTAACACTCAAAAATAAAAAATACATATGGAACATGAGTTATCTTCTTTTAAGAAGAGGGTGACCATGTTTTTTTGTTTTATGAAGGATAGTTGCATTAATTAAGTGGAAGCATAACGTTGGTATTGTATTTATTTAGAGTTAAATATGCTTAAAAGACATGTGGAATGATGTTAACAAGGAGTAGACAGTTGGATTACACTTTGTCAATTTGTCATTAAAACCCCTATATAAGGCTGGTGAAAATATTTCCCAGAATTTTCTTTTCATATTAGTTTCTGATTAGAATTTGTCAGGAGAGAACATTAAATGATATTTGGAAGATGGACATAAACAGAAACCATTACTCTCAGAAAGTTGTGGCTTCCAGAAAACAATGTCTTGATTCTTAGAAGGCTTCATCTTCCAAATCATGTTCTCCACTACTGATTCAGTTGAACAACAGTGGAATTATGTACTAGAGTGAGGTTCCCATAGTGGTCACAACTCCAAAGACCAGTCTACAAGCTCTTCTTTTACAGGTTGACCTCAGGAATCAGAAGAGGCTGCTTGCAGAAATTTTCATCCAGAATCTCACCTGCCACCCAAGTCAGTGCTCAGGATATGATGGTAAATGATTTCTCCAATGCTTGTTTTCCAGAGCTTGACTTATTTAGCTCTAATTTTCCTCTTTTAATGCCCCCTTTTTCTTACTGAAAATTAACTGATATAATTAGTATTTTTAATAATTCAGTTCATGAACCTGGATTTCTAAATATGCTGTTATGGTCTGTGGTGTCTTCTACATGCAGCCAGAATGTTCCTGAGAAGCAAGAATGACCAGGCTTCATCTCACCTACTTTGGTCATGTTATCAGAAGGGACCAGTCCTTGGAGAAAGTTATCATATTTGGTAAAGTGAAGAGTCAGAGAAAAAGGGAAATACTCTCTATGAGATGGATTGACACAGTGGCTGCAATGATGGGCTGAGGCATAGCAAGGATTGTAAAGATGGCACAGGCCAGAACAGTGTTTCTCGATGGCACATAACAACAACAACATTATACGTAGGGTCTCTATGAGTTGGAGCCAACTTGATGG
>NW_006922003.1:1816611-1817173 GCF_000298275.1 Orycteropus afer afer | reverse complement strand
AAAAATGGTTGCAGCAGTATATTGACAGAGAACTTCCAGAGGAGCAAGCTGGCTTCAGAAGAGGCTGGAACAAGAGATATCATTGCTGATATCAGATGGATCTTGGCTCAAAGCAAAGAATACCAGAAAGATGTTTACTTGTGTTTCACTGACTATCCAAAAACATTTGATTATGCAGATTGTAACAAATTGTAGATGACATTGAGAAGAATGGGAATTCCAGAACACTTGATTGTGCTCATGAGGAACCTGTACATTGCCCAGGAGGCTGTTGTTTGAACAGAACAAGGGGACACTGCATGGTTTAAAACCAAGAAAGAAGTGTGTCAGGGTTGTATCCTTTCACCATACTTATTTAATCTGTATGCCGAGCAAATACTCTGAGAAACTGGACTATATGAAGAAGAACATGGCATCAAGATTGGAGGAAGACAGGTGTACAGTAGACCTGACAAGGGACAAGGTTGTAGTCACTTCTTGGTCACAACCAGCTACCCAGTGTGACTGAGTAGTTGAACCTGTGGGCTTGGGACCATAGTCACAGGGGACATCAAGCTCAATT
>NW_006922003.1:1813812-1815451 GCF_000298275.1 Orycteropus afer afer | reverse complement strand
AATGCTGAAAGTACGATGGATTATAAGAACTAATAGATCTGTCCTAGAGGAAGTGCAGTTGAAATGCTCCTTGGAAGTGAGAATGAGCAGACTTCATCTCACCTACTTTGGTCATGTTTTCAGAAGGGACCATTCCCTGGAGAAGGATGTCATGCTTGGTAAGGTAGAGGGTCAACAATGAAGGGGAAGGTCCTCAATGAGATGGATTGATACAGTGGCTGTGACGATGGGCTCAAGTATAGCAAGGATCATGGAGTTGGTGCAGGACCAGGTGGTGTTTCGTTCTGCTGTGGATAGGGTCACTTTGAGTCGGACAGGACTCGAGGACACCTAACAACAACAACAACATATGAATAGCAGCAGTTTGTGGAATGAACTGTTTCACATTTCAAGTTGATGGTTCCTAAATAAGCATAGGTTATAGTTTTCCTTGTTCTATTTGTCAGAAACAAAGCAAACAAACAAACAAAGCCCATTGCTGTTGAGTAAATTCCAACTCATAGAGATCTTTTAGGACAGAGCATAAGTGCCCTAGATAGTTTCTAAGGCTGTAAATCTTTATGGAAACAGACTACCATATCAGTCTCTTGCAGAGTGGCTGGTAGGTTTGAACTGCCAACCTTTGGGTTAACAGCCAAACACTTAGCCACTGTGCCACCAGAGCTTCTCTGCTTATTTATCACCATTGTGTACATGACTATTTTATTATAAGAAAGTTTTCAATAGTTTTCAGCAAATGAGATGTTTCAATCTTAATCTATTAATGGTCCTTTCATTGTACTGCAACTGATTATTTATGTTTACAGTGAATGTATTTAAGGTGTCAGGTCTGTGGAGAGGGAGGGGAGACAAGGAAAAGGAAAACAACTGATAAAAACTCAGACTGTGGATATCTATCAGCAAGAGACAGGCTACACAAAATATTTCCAGAGGTGGGTGAGGTCTAGTTCCTTAGCAGAGAAAAACTGTAACCAATTAAAAATTTCCTTTAAAAAATGATTCTTCATTTTGTAATGATGCACTGTGCATGGTCTCTAGGTAGCATTTTAAATACGGTGAGTCAGAAAGGGCTTTCTGTCCTTAGGGAAATAACCACCCCAGTAGAAAAAGTTATGTCTTTCTTTAGCTGCTGGGATGGTGAGTGTCAGACAAACTTTATTATTCTCATTCTGTCTCACGACACAAGTTAGATTTCTGACAAGCTGTCAAGCTGCCCCAAAGTCCATACCCTTCTTCCCTGTAGGTGATGTCTTCCCCAGTGTGCACTGAAATTGGAAATATATCTAAAACAGGATGGAGGAAATCAGGGAATGATATAATTAAGGCTTTTCTGAGAATCTATCTAATCCTTGCTGAGGGTAGAGATCAACTATTTAACAAGACCCACGTTGAAATGCTCTGCAGTGTGCATGATAGCATGGGAGAAGGAAGGCTCTTATCTGTGGCTGTGCTGTGCTATTTGTAAATTTGCTCCCTGAAATTTTGGAACAAACACATAAAAAGTGCCAGCTAAATGGTTTGGTGAAATGTGATCTTTGAGATTAATTTAGAGCAATGTATCTCTGAATAATCATGTGGGACCTGTTGAAAAAATCCCAAATGTTTGTGCATTTTCCTGCTTCTCTTTTGTCCTTTCTCT
>NW_006922003.1:1812314-1813522 GCF_000298275.1 Orycteropus afer afer | reverse complement strand
CTTTCTGTGAGTCCTATAGTCTCCAGCTAACTAGCAAAAAGAAGCATCTTGTTTCTGGATTTTCAAGACTCAAATAATGGCTCCAGGAGAAATTGAAAAATAAATAAATACACAAGCAATAGGTAGATAAGGGTTCTCTTTTACTGACGGAAGCCGTAGAAAAAGGCTTTTGTTTTCAGCCTGACAGTTGTGATCATTATTCATTCCAATCACTGGGCAGTGGTTGGCTGTGTGAAGCAGGTTGGATGTTTGAACACCTCTTTTTTGCCTCTCCTGCACCTCTGCTGTTCATTCTTGTGCTGACCCCGAGGCCTTTGAGCTTGACCAATGTCAGATGACTTTGCCGATTGACTGTTGCCTAGTACTTTTTTGTGAACACACACACACTTCCATAACCACACATACTTGAAAATACCAAAATTAACTCTTGCTTTTTTAGAGGCACATCAAGTGAAAATGTAAGCTACACGCATTACTAATCCGTATCAATGCGTACTAATGTGTACTTGGGAGCTCTGGTAGCGTGGCACTTGACTGCTAACCAGAAAGCTGGCAATTCAAAGCCACCAGCCACTCCTTGGAAGGATGATGGGGCAATCTACTTACATAGTGATACTGCCTCAGAACCCCAAGGAGGGGGTCGCTATAAGTCAGGTCCAACTCAACGGCACATAGCAACAACAACAACAACAATAATGTGTACTTAAGGAGCCCTGGTGGCACAATCGTCAAGCACCCAAAGTGAGTGGTTCAAACTCTTCTGTAGCTCCATGGGAGAAAAGACCTGTCTATTAGCTCCTATAGAGGTAACAGCTTGGGAAATCCTATGGGGAAGGTCTAGTTTTCATGTAGGTTCTCTATCACTTGGATCCATCATCAATGCCCATGGAAGCAGTAGTCAGTAAATCAAATGATATATTGCTTCAGCAAATCTGCTATGAAAGACTTCTTTAAAATGTTAAGGAGCAAAGATGTCACTTTGAAAACTAAGATACACCTGACCCAAGCTATGGTATTTTCAATCACGTCATATGCATATGAAATTTGGACAGTGGCTAAGGAAGACTAAGGAAGAGTTGATGTCTTTGAACTGTGGTGTTTGTGAAGAATACTGAAAATAGTTTCCTAGTCTGACTGCCAGAAGAACAAACTAATTTGTCTTGGAAGCAGTACAACTGGAATGCTCCTTAGAAGTGAGAATGGCCAAA
>NW_006922003.1:1806215-1808999 GCF_000298275.1 Orycteropus afer afer | reverse complement strand
TCCTACTCTTGCTTGCAAATTTATCTGACTTTAAATATCATCTACACTTTAAAAACAAACAAACAAACAAAAACAACTAAAAACCTTAAGTTGGTGCCAAAGGTAAATGATGGTTTAGTCAGTGATTAGAAAGACTATACTATCGAGAAACCTCAGAATCTTATAATTTAATCTTCTAATTGTTCCGTACTCAAGAATGCCTTTGTAAAACCCCTTAAGCAAAATCCCATGATGTTAGGTTCTGAATTTCTAAGCAGTGACAGCCAATTTTCTACTTTTCTTTTGATTCCATTAACTCAATATATTTTTCTAAAAACAGATTATGTTAAGTGAATTGTAAAATATTTCAATGTCTCTGCTGTGAAAATTCAACTTCAGTGTTCAGAAACTAAGATTTGTTTTATAACTGGATTCATATTGGAGAATTAAGAGTGAGTATAATGAACATGACTATAGTCAAACTCTTACCTTTATTGATGAATATATTGACTTTCTGAATAATTTAATCTCAGTAGATTTTAGGACATTATTAACTAAGATTTTAGTAGTTTAAAGCTTGGGTTTGAAATTAGCAGTTGCTTTTAAGTCCCAGCTCCACCACTTGCTAGCTGAGAGACTTGGTATGGTCGAGTAACTTCTCTAAGCTCCTTGCCTCACCTGTAAAGTAGGGAAAATAGCATTGGTTTTATCAGCCTGTTCTGAGGACTAAATGAGCTAAGTTAGTGCCCAATAAATTACTGCATTTGTTCCTACATTTGACACATATTTTAATTGCTTTCAAAATGTTCTTCTGCAAAACCTGATGCTATTATTATTTTGTTTCCCTCCTTTCTCCAGAGTACAATGTCTTGAAAGAGTTTCTATATTCACTGCCTTTTACAACCTGAGTGCTTATTCACTTATAGGAGCCCCCTAGCCCCTGCGTTCTAGCATCTGTCTCAATCATTCAAATCTAACTGTTCTCTCATAGATCCTCACTTTGTAAGGTATTGTTACTATTGTTGTTGTTTTAGTCATCACACCTCTTGACATGTCTGACTTGGGCCATTTGACTATTTACTACTATTGGAAAGCACACTATGATTTCTGTGGTATTGTATCCTCCTCTGTGGCCCTCCTATCTTAAAAAGTAGCCAAATGGTTTAACAGACCAGATTCTTGAACATCACAGACTGAATTCAAATCCTAGCTTCAACATTAACTATCTGTGTGACCCTAAGAAAGGTATTTAATGTCTCTTTATTTCTTTTCTGCAATGGAGCTCACAGAATGTTGAGATAATTGGAGAATTAATTATGTGAAGTGATCAGAACAGTGATTGTCATATAATAACTGGTTCTTATTATCATTGTTACTATTATATTTTACTATCTGATCTCTTCTTCTGTCCTGAATCCTTGTCTCATTTTATATACTGTTCTTTGAATACATCAAATTGCTTCAGCTATTACACAACGATTGCATCTTTACATATTAAAGATTGAATATAAAAAAAGAAAAACCTGTTGACATTGAGTCCAGTGTGTCTGAGGAGACCTGTGCTCTGCAGAGTTTTCAATGAATGCTTTTTCAGATGTAGATCATCATGCCTTTCTTCTGAGGTATCTCTGGATAGATTTGAACTTCCAGTCTTTCTGTTGGCAGTGGAGCGTGTTAAACATTAGTTCAGTATTCTCTTATCTTATTAGCAGGCCTAACCTTATTCTGAGAGCCAATCTCAGACATTCTGATAGACTCTCCATCAGAACATCTTGCTTATGACTTAATCACACCTGTTTGGCCAAATTTGATCTTCTAGATGCATTTCCCTTTTCTGGGGATGGTACTGTAAGTTTCCTTTTCATTCATCTTCAGTGATTCAGTTTCATCTTTGACCTGTAGTCCCACAGGTCCCTGAGGCTCTGTTTAGTTTTCCTCAGTATCTTGCCACCCACAACTTTTATGTGTCATGACCTTGTTCAAGCCTTCATACATCTTGTCAGATTTAACATATTGGTCTATTTTTTTATTGACTATAGTTTTTTATTTGCATATTTTCTATTTTGTTCTTTTTTAAAGATACCATTTTACTACTGTTTTGTTGCTTCCATTCTTTTAGGTATTTTAAACATATTTATTTTAAAATCAGAGATGGTGTCTCTGTTTCCCTTGTTGCATCTGCTGATTTTCTTTTTTGGCAGTTTAGTGCTTTGTGCCGTGGAAGTTTTGTTATTTTAATCTAACCTTCAATGGTAGTTAAAATCTGAGCTGTCCATGGCCTGTTGCTTAGAAATCATATCTATGGAGTAATTTCTAATGTACAACCCCTACCAAGGAAATAGTTGCTGTTGCTGTTATTTTTGTTAGATGTCGTTGAGACCATTTGGACTCATATTGTCCCTGTAAAACAGAACAAAACTCTGACCGGTCGTACGTCATTGTAACAATCATTGCAATATTTGAGCCTGTTGTTGCAGTCATCATGTTAATCCATCTTATTAAGGCACTTCTTTTTCATTGACCTTCTATTTTACAAAGTATGATGCCCTGCTTCAAGGACTAGTCCCTCTTGATAACATGTCCAAGATAAGTGAGACAAAGTCTTGCCATCCTCATGGCTAAGGCACTTTCTGCTGTGTTTCTTCTAAGGCATACTTGTTTGTTCTCTGGTAGTCTGTAGTCTGTAGTCTCTGGTAGTCAATACCATAATTCACCAACACCATAATTCAAAGGCATTGTTTCTTCTTCAGTCTTCCTTATTCACTGTTCAGGTTTTGCTTATATAAATGAGCTGTGGTGGCATAG
>NW_006922003.1:1804023-1806115 GCF_000298275.1 Orycteropus afer afer | reverse complement strand
AGACCTAAATGAATGTCAGAAGAGACTAGGAACTTGGTCTTTAATGGAGAGCAGCTAAAGCAAATGGAAGAAATGGCAAGATAAAAGAGCTGAACAGAAGATTTCAAAGAGTAGCTCGAGAAGACAAAGTCAATTACTATAATGAAATGTGCAAAGACCTGGAGTTAGAAAACCAAAAGGGAAGAACACACTTGGCATTGCTCAAGCTGAAAGAACTGAAGAAAAAAATATAAGCCTCCAGTTGCCATATTGAAAGATTCTATGGGCAAAATATTGAATGATGCAAGAAACATCAAAAGTTGAAGTTTTATTTTTATAAAAAATAATAAATCTCTAGAGAAAAACTGACTAAAAATTTTAGACAGTCATTTTGGTGTCATCCTTCTGACACTGTTACCTGGTCATACCACTGAATCAGACACCTACCCCATAGTGATGCCACTGACTCCAGTATATTCTCACTATTTTAAGGACATCTGATTAGTAACTTAAATTCACCTGCAATCCTAATTCCTTTTTTCCTTGTAACATTGCATATTCACAGGTTCTGGGGATTAAGACATAGACATTTTGGGGGACCTACCACAGTCTCCTTTTGATGGCTTCTCTTCTTTTTCAGGCATTTTTATGTTAGTGTGTTCACTACTTGTTCTTCCTTTCACTCCTCTTGTCTGCTACTCTTTGGTGATCTCATCCTGTTTCATGATCTTAAAAACTATCTATATGACAAAGAATATAAAATTTTTAACGCTAGCCTAAAATGTTGTTTATCTTTCATTTCCAACTAAATGTATCTCAAACAAACATCCTTACATACACCTCACCCCACAACACACACATTTATTTCACCCCACAGTCTTCCCCACTCCAAGTGATGACAATTCCATGTTTCTTATTTTCCAAGGTCAAATAAGTTAGAGTCATGTTTGACTCTTGTCTTACTTTTATACTCCATATGCAGACCATTAGGAAATTCTGTTGGTTGGGTCCTCAAAATACAGACATACATACTCTACAGAATATCTCCTTGGTTAATATTTTCCTGGGAAAACAACTACCTCTTGATTTGCAAGTCAAAATTCAGGAAAAATGCATATTTCTCAAAACTACATCTTTTTTGATGAATTTTACATAGAAAAAAAAAATTATATCTACATCCCCAAACCTAATTAAATAACATATTTTAAAACATTTTAACAAAATATTTTAACACAACATTTTAAATTAACATTTTAACAAAATGATGTGTGGAAAAATCTTGAATGTATTCCAAATATAATTTGCAAAATGTCAGAAAAATGTGAAGACTTTTAAAGAGAGTTTCAACAAAGGAAATATGCCCCTTTGATTTTTTCTGGCACTAACAGGTAAAATAACTCACAAAATAAATCTTTTTCAATATATATATTAATTGCTTGGTAGTCCAAAGCATATAACATCCTGTCATGATCATATAGTAACATGATCATGTATTACTGATATACCATTTGTTTCTGTTACCTAGTGACACTCTGACAGGAATATACCACAAATGAAATGGCTTGAACAAACAGGAATTTTTCCTCTTACAGCTTTGGAGAGTTTAAGTCCGAGTTCAAAGTGCCAGGCTCTAGGGGCTAGGTGAAAGTCCCTCAACCTTGGGCTTCAGCTCTGCCTCCTGCTCCCAGCTCACTGAACTTGGAGGTTTTTCCTCACTCAGACAGCTGTTGGCTGCTGAGGCTGACAAGCCCAAGGTTGACAAGTAAAAAGGCACAGTCCCAATGTTACCAAACAACATGGAAGGCTACTAATTCAAGTCTAGATGAAGTCCCAAGATCAACAGGGCATGGCAGACTGTTGAACAATGACTGGGCTACATGCAGGGTTCAAGTATGCCAAAAGGCTAGAGACCAATCCCAAAGCTTCTCCTTATATATGCGAAGCATACCACAACCCTAAAGCAGCTACTCATCTGGTGGGATAGATTCCTCCATGGAGTTGATTGCCAGTCTCATTATGGGGAATAACTACCTTCAGCTGCCCAGCCACTCAACTAGACCCCACCAAGTTGACAACAACCTTAACTTCCACACCATTTTTTTTTAAAAAAAAA
>NW_006922003.1:1802481-1803923 GCF_000298275.1 Orycteropus afer afer | reverse complement strand
ATAAATCTTCCTTCAATTCTGATGATGTATTCTTTTTCATACAGCCCAGCTTCTCAGATTGTTTGCCCGGCATACAAATTGAGTAAGTATGGTGGAAAGATAGGATCTTGACACACATCTTTCTTGATTTTAATCCACAAAATATCCCCGTGTTCTGTTTGAATGACTGCCCTCTGTCTATGTGCAGGTTCCAGATGAGCATAAGTATGTATTTTGGAAATCTCAGTCTTCACAATTTGTTACTATTCATACAGTTGAATGCTTTTGCATGGTCAATAAAACACAGGAAAACTTTCTGGTATTCTCTGCTTTCTGTCAAGATCCATCTGACATTAGCAATGACACCCCTTGTCCCTTATCTTTTACTGATTTCACCTTGAATTTCTGTCAGTTTCCTTTCAGTGTACTACTGCAACCACACAAATTTTACTCATGTGTAATTTTAATGTTACAGTAGTGTTTTATTTGATTGTTGTACTAGTTTGCTTTATCATTTTAGAGTTCTCACACACATGGGTAGTATAAATTGGGCCATATACTCTTACCACAAGCTTGGAATGTCATTTCTGTCAGCTGACTCTCTTCTTACTTGTATTTTTTATCCAATAGAAACAGTTTATAATGACTAATTCAGGTGAGGGGATTTGGCAGTCTTAGATGGAATGGTGATACAGTTAGCTCCCACTGAGTTGCCCTCTGGGTTCATGGCAACCTCATGCACAGTGAATCAAAATGCTGCCCTGTCCTGCCCTATCCCTGCGGTCAGTCACAATCAAACTGTTGTAATCATTGGTTGATTTTCAGAAACAGATCATCAGGCCTTTCTAGTCTTTCTTGATTTGAAAGCTCCACTAAAACCTATTCTGCATCACAGCAACAAGAAAGCCTTCACTGACAGACATATGGGGCTACACATGAGGCTTACTGGCTCAGAATCAAATCTGTGCCTCCTACAGGAAAAGTGACAATTCTACAACCAAACCACCACTGCCCCCTTTGGTTAAAGAAAGATTCTTCAACTCTTATTTGACATACATGCATAAGCAAAAACAAACTAAATTAATACATACATAAAACACAAATTTAAGAGAAAGGTATCTTCTTCTAAAGGAGTATATTAGGGAACACTGACAAACTGTACATTAAAATAAGACCTTTCAGAGTTCATATTTGCCGGGCCAATGGCTGATGACAGTGAATTTAATTATCTAGATCAGATGTTCTTGGATTCATATGGATATGAAATAAATAACTCCTCCTAAAATTATATACAAAATATTGCACTGTGGTACATTCTTCTAGCTTTCACCAGATTTTCAAAGTATTGTAATGTTCAAACATTCCAAAGTATAAGAACTACTGGATATATGCCTTCAGACTCAATTCTATTTAAATTCCATAACCTTTATTGTCTATTTTCAGAAAATAATCCGGGTGCCAAA
>NW_006922003.1:1795241-1796941 GCF_000298275.1 Orycteropus afer afer | reverse complement strand
TATCAGTAAATATCTTACAAGGATATCTTACAAGGATAGCTTACAGTATCTTACAAGGCCCAATTTGTTTACCCTTACCTCTCCCCTGTTATTCCCTAACCTTGCTAGGAGTCAGTGTTTGGTGCAAACAGTTAATACCCTGGCTGCTAACTGAAAGGATACCAGTTTGAAACCACTTAGTGGCTCTGTAAAAGAAAGGCCTCATGATCTACTTCCATAGGACAGCTGTTGAAATTCTATGGAAAGCAGTTCTATTCTGAAACACACGTGGTGCCAGGAGTCAAAATCAACCTGATAGTGCTCTGTCTCTCTCTACTTAGATCTTCTTTGATTTTTTTAATGAGACTTTTGTACGTTTCTTCCTATAGACCTCAAGTACTTCATTTTGGGCTTTGCTAATGTAAAGAATGTTGTGTTTTTAATTTCAAATTCCAATTGTTCATTCCTGGCATATAGGAAAACAATTAACTTTTGCATATTAACCTTGTATTCTTCAACCTTGCTCAAATTGCTTATTAATTCCAGGAGTATTACTGTTAATTCTTTGGGATATTTTTACATGGAAAATCACATGAACTGCAAACAAAGAGAGTTTGATTTCAATCTATATTTGTTTTCTTTCAATCTGTATGCCTTTTATTTCCTTTTCTGGTCTTACTATATTATCTAAGACTTCTAGCACAATTTTGAATAGGAGCGTGAAAGGATGGATCCTTGTCTTATTCCTAAAGTTAGGGAGGCATATGGCTCTCCATCATTACATGTGATGTTAAAAAATCAAGAAACAGTAGCTTTCAGGTTAATACTGACTCATAGTGATCATATGTGGTTCAGAGTAGAACTGTACTCCATAGACGTTTCATAATTGTGACCTGTAAGAAACAGATCACCAATCTTCTTTTGGTTACTAGCTGAGTGCTTAACCATTTGCACCAGAGACTCATAGTGTGTAGGTTATTTGGTCCTGTCCTGTTATGTGCCATGGAATTGGACCCGACTCATAGCGACCCCTCCTTGAGTTTCCGAGGCAGTATCACTACAGAAGTAGGTTGCCCCACCTTCCTTCTGAGGAGTGCTGGTGGGTTTGAACCACCAGCTTTCTGGTTGGCAGTCAAGTGCCTTAGGCATTATGCTACCAGAGCTCCTGGTTATTTGGTAAATATATTTATTTAGCTTTGGAAGTCCCCTCTATTCCTACCATGCTGAGAAGTTTTATTATAAGTGTCTTTGGATTTTGCCAAGTGCTTTTTCTGCACTTATCAATATGATCATATTTTCTTTTCTTTACCATTAATTTTATTTCAAAGTTACCATAGATATTTTGCAGATAAAATTAAAAATTAACATGAATTTTTAAGAAAAATTACTATATATTTTATACTCTGGAAAACTATCTTAAATATGTTTCCATTTCTCCCTTCTCACAAAATTTCAGTCTCTTCTCATTTTAGGAGTAACTTGGGGGAGGATTTGTGAAGGGGTAGCCATAAGAAGCATATTATACAATGTATGCATGTATCCTGGAGAAGGATGTCATGTTTGGTAGGGTGGAGGGTCGAGGAAAGAGGGGGAGGCCTTCAACGAGATGGATTGATACCGTGGCTGCGATGATGGGTTCAAGTATAGCAGGGATTGCAGGCCTGGCGGGGATCGGGCAGTGTTTCGTTCTGCTGTGCATGGGGTCGCTATGAGTCAGAAAC
>NW_006922003.1:1793245-1795141 GCF_000298275.1 Orycteropus afer afer | reverse complement strand
TCTTCACCCCCTCTTCTTCCTTGTTCTTATTTATCTTACCTTTTAAGGTAACATTATAATCCTTACCTTTCCAATTTCATCTCTCTGTGTCTCCCATAAAAATTCATTCATCTTGTGCATTGTTATTTCAAGAATTTATTAGACTCTAGTGATGCAACAAGAAGGTATTTATCACTCTTTATATTATCTTTTTATTACATCATGTAAGAAATTGATGGATTAATATACTAGCTAGCTAAGAAGTGTTAAATCAAAGTATTGAAATTAAGGTTAGGAATTTAATGTCTCATATTAAGGTGGTAAGAAACATATATATGGAGAGGCAACATCTTTTAAAACACATCATTTCAAACCTAGTTATGAAGTTAACTATTACTTACCATTACTACAAATCCCATTACTAACTCCTCCACAATCATTACATTTATATACTACTATTGCTGAAAATAGTAAATATTAGCATTTATTTGTCACTGTGTTAGGTTAAATAATAATTCCTCAAGATGTCCCCATCTTGCCTGCAACCTATGAATATATTACCTTACATAGCAAAAAGGACTTAGAAGATGTGATTAAAAATATTTATATGGGGATATTATATTGAATTACTTAGGTGATTCCAGTGTAATCACATGAGGAGGCAGGAGATCAGAGTTTGACATGTGATGTAAGAATGAAAGCAGTGAGATATTTGAAGATTTTACACTGCTATCCTTGAAGATAGAGGAAGAAACCATTAGCCATGGAATGTAAAAAGTGCAGAAAAGCAAAGTCAGGAAAAAAAAAGGGGGGGGTAGGGAGATTTCTAAGAGTCTCCAGAAGGAATTGGCCATACTGACATCTTGATTTTGCCCTGTGAAATTGATTTCAGATTTTTGATCTCTAGAACTGTAAGAGAATGAATTTGTGTTTGTGGTGATTTATTATAACAACAATAGGAATTTAATTCAACCACTTTCTAAGCGTCAAGCGTTGGGCTATGTAATTGACGTGTTTAATTTCAATAGTCAGAACAATCCAGTAACAGAGTAAAAGTACCCGATTCATATATTAGTTTTACCTGTCCCTTAGCAGTTCTGAAGTATGCAGGCAACACAATTGTACACAGTGATCGTAATCATCTAATTCTAGGTTCAGTAGCAGGTCTCCAAAGGCCATGTTTATTCAAACTCAGATTGTATTTTAGGTTATATAGGTTATACTTTGGGAGCTCTGGTGGCATAGTGCCTAAGGCATTTGACTGCTAACCAGAAGGCTGGTGGTTCAAACCCACCAGTCACTCCTTGGGAGGAAGGTTGGACAATCTACTTCCATAGTGATACTGCCTTGGAATCCCAAGGAGGGGCTGCTATGAGCCGGATCCGACTTGATGGCTGTGGGTTTTAGGTTATACTTTAAATATATAGAAGTCCCCTGCATACTTTAATATTCAGCCTAAGAAATTAAGGTTCAAAACTAAATGCACCTTTACATAGCACAGACAAAGAATTAAATAAAGACATCATCTAAACTAGCTTATGGATAGAGAGGTGCCATAGCAAGAGGTATAGTTTAACCAAAAAATTAAGCTGAAAATTAAACACAAAGCCACAAATACTCACATAGAAAAGTCCCAGGTATTAAATCAGTCTCAGAAAAAGAAAGATCTCTGAAGGTTGCAGAATTCCATTATGAAATTTGTAGAATGTTATTATGTCATGAAATATACATCTTTTACATTTTTACATTTTCCTTTTGACACATGCAGATGAAGAAGTTCCTTGTGTGATTGCATTTATGGAAAAGTTGATGGCTGGGTGTTAAAATGTGAAAAGTGACAACATTCTTCAAGGAAGAAAAAAAAGAAACAACCCTAACCTTCAGAATACTAATGAGAGAAGACAGAAGGAATATAGA
>NW_006922003.1:1785791-1788633 GCF_000298275.1 Orycteropus afer afer | reverse complement strand
AACCCACCCTGAAATTGATCTTCTCTCTTGAATGGTCTTTTCCTCCCCGTCTCCACCATATAGATATAGATGATATAGATACATAAAAATGTAGATATAGATATAGATTACAGTAGTAGTTTAGTTCCAAAATATTTAAAAGTTATGGAAATAGAATACAAAAAATTCCAGTGTTCACCATACTTTCTTTCATGTTGGACTATCTGCTGTTTGTTACTTCTTTCACAATTCCCTGGAAATTTCTGTTTATCTTCTCTGCTTTTCCACAGTTGTGTTATCTCTTCTGGTATCTAATTTCTGATGCCTTAAATGTCAAGTTTGACTTTTTATAAATGTAATTAAACTTCTGAAAATCAGCACTTGTGATTGCAGATTTATTATAGCAAAATGATAAAAATCAGGATCAGCATTAAGAAAAGACCCATAAGGTGAGTTCAAGAAAGTTTCCCAACACAAAGCTTCTGCGTGCTAAAAAGTGTACAGTACCCTCCCATGTGTGTCATTTTGTCTTTCCCCAGCTAGGAAGCTCTCTCTGGAAGCTTCTGTGTCCAGACCTGTTTTGGGCTTCATTGCATAGTCATGATTGGGGTCTCATTGCCTATGTGTGACCTCTCTTAGGTCTATTGATATTAGGCCATGAGATGGTCTTTCTGGCTTGTCCAGATCCACCAGTCATTAGCAAAAATCCTCCAGTTGGGTGAGAGACAGTCTTTAGTCCTAAATAACAAAAAATATGTTAATTGCTCAAGAAATTCCAAAAATTATTTCTCAGGAAACAAATTGCTCTCTGTAAGGTGATTTATTAAGTAACAGCCAGATATGATGTTGATGGTTAACATAAAAAGTTGAGAAGATAAAGACTCAGTCTGAAACAACCATAGGTGTACAGTGGACACACACATAAAAAATATATTACAATAAGTACGATCACACAAGTATGCAAATGAGATCACACTTTTTTTGTTTGTTTGTTAGATGCCATTGAATCAGTTTTAACTCATAGCAACCTTATGTACAGCACAAGGAAACACTGCCCGGTCCTGAACTATCCTCACAATCATTTCCATGCTTGAACCCATCATTACAGCCACTATGTCAATCTCTCACATTGAGGGTCTTCCCCTTTTTTGCTGACCCTCTATTTACCAAGCATGGTATTCTTCCCCAAGGACTGGTCCCTCCAGATAGCATGACCAAGGAACAAGAGACAAAGTTTGGCTATTCTTGCTTCTAAGAACCATTCTGGCTATGCTTTCTCCAAGACAGATTTGTTCATTTGTCTAGCAGTCCATTGTACATTCAATATTTTTCACCAACATCACAATTCAAATACATCAATTCTTCTGTTGTCTTCTTTATTCCAGGTCTCACATGCATATTAGGCTTTTGAAAATACCATGGCTTGGATCAGGCACACCTTCCAAGTGATATTTTTATTCTTAGGCACTTTAAAGAGGTCCTTTGTAGCTAGTAAGCCCAATGCAATATGTCATTTGAATTCTGGACTACTGCTTCCATAGCCATTGATTCTGGACCCAAGTAAAATGAAATCTTTGACAACTTCAATCTTTTCACCATTTATCATGATGTTGCTTATTGGTCCCATTTTGAAGATTTTGGTTTTCTTTATGTTGAGGTATATTCTGTACTGAAGTTTGTAGTCTTTGATGTTCATCAGTAAGTGCTTGAATTCTTCTTCACTTTCAGCAAACAAGGTTGTGTCATTTGCATACGGCAGGTTGTTAATGAATCTTCTTCCAATCCTGATGTTGTGGTCCTCTTCATAGAGTCCAGTTTCTCAGATTATTTGCTCAGCATACAAATTTAATAGGCATGGTGAATGATACACCATGATGCATATCTTTCCTGATTTTAAACTATTCAATATTTGTTTGTTCTATTCTAGGACTTCCTTTTATTCTATCAGGGTGTTAAATCTGTCTGAGTGATTTTGTTACACCCTTGCAGATAAAGGTATATTCAAGATGAGTCTGGAAAGATGAATAGGAATTTTTAGGTAGATAATATTGTACATGAAAAGGAAAATTCATATTCAATGGCCAAGGAAGGCCAAGCAGTTAAAAATGCCCACACCTTAGGAAAATACAGAGTGACAGCTTAAATTACATAGGTAGAGATATGCTCTGATTCTTGAAAATATTTGAAAATTAGAGGTGAGATTAAATAACTTTTAAATGGTTTTGCTTACTTAGATAACTTAATGAGGCAATCACAACACTGCATATTAATAAAAAAAACAAGTATTTACACATAAAGAATTTTTTATTAAATTATTTGAATTTTCACAATTTAAGGTCTGTTTTAATTACAAAATATAGTTACTATCAAAATAAGTACTATGAACAGAGATGAAAATATAAGTAAATTAAGTATTATATGCAAAAGTGGTATAAATGAAGTACAGGTACCACAGATTATTTTTAAAAATATCTTCAAAAGAACTATGGTTTATTAATGGTTTTCTTACAGTAAGTATTTTGATTAACTCATATGCCAACTCACATTTCACCAGCTTCTGTGTTTGCTACTACATACCAGGTATTATATTTGGAGATGCTGAATTGACTCTACAATAACAAAATTTATTTTAAATATCACACTCAAACATCCATATCCAATGGAAGTTTATATTTGGGAGTACATACAGTGCAAAACAGCTGCAAAAGACCTCTTTAAAGTGCTGAAGAGCAAAGATGTCTCCTTGAATAGTAAGGTGTGCCTAACCCAACCATGGTATTTTCAATAGCCTCATATGCATGTGAAAGCTGGAATAAAGACCTAAGAAGAGTTCATGCTTTTTAATTGTGGTATTGGGAAAGAA
>NW_006922003.1:1784489-1785691 GCF_000298275.1 Orycteropus afer afer | reverse complement strand
GCAGAGGTTTTATTTCCCTATCTTATCTTTGACAAAGGCATCACATTCTGAGAATGTTACTTACAGTGCATAAAGATAGGCCAAATTGTGTGTGGGTTTTCTTTTTTTTTTGACAGAATATAGATGCAAAATATGGCCTGTTTCTACAGCCTCTGGGTTTTCATTAGTTTTGAAAAAATATCATGCACAGCTCATGAATATTCTGATTTTTGGTAAATACCAATGTACGATTTTTGTAAATGGTCACAGGTGCAGATTTTTGCTTGAGCAATCACACTTACTGCTTTCGTTGGAAACAATATGCCATAAAAGAGAATGGACAAGGTGACATGTTTTTTTTTAAATGTGTAGAGAGTGGATCTTTGTACTTTATTCACAATTTGCATGTGAACATAATTTCACTGGGAACATGATGTCTTAAATAAACAAAAGACATCAAATAGTTACATGATTTCATATGAATTTAAAAAAAAACAGTCATATGTATGCCAGAGAATGCATATTCCAAGTTTTATAGCATGTAATAAACATTTTTCACTTGGTAAATGGAATAAATTTATAACAAACAAATATTTTAGTTTGTGGAATACTATACTTCCTCTGATGGAGCTCAAATGGACTTACATCCTAGTCAGTATTTATAGGTGAGACCTATAAGGAAAAGACCATGATAAGTATATGAGATTGTGGTTGGGCAATCCATTTGGAATGTACTGGGCAGGCAACAGGAGTCTAGCAGTTGGACAGTAACAGAATAAAAGTACCTGATTCACATATTAGTTTTACCTGTCTCTAAGCAGTTCTAAAGTACACAGGCAACACAATTGTACACAGTGATCATGATCTTCTAATTATAGGTTCAGTAGCAGGTCTCCAAAGGCCATGTTTATTCAAACTCAGATTGTATTTTAGGTCTAGCACAGATTCAGCAGTCTAGCAGTTGTGTCAGAGTAGTACTGATTTCCACAGGGCTTTCTGGGCTGATACTTATGGAAACAGATTGCCAGCTCTTTCTTCACTGGCACTACTAAGTGAGTTGGAGGTGCTAACCTTTTGGCTAGCAGCCGAGTACAAACTATTTGACCACCCAGGGACCTCAATTTAGACAGGTACACTTCCAATATCTCAGTACAGAATTCCTGGATTAATTTATTTCCAGATATGATTCTTCCTTTGGAAGGAATTTTTAATGGTTATTAATC
>NW_006922003.1:1776443-1777604 GCF_000298275.1 Orycteropus afer afer | reverse complement strand
TCAATATTTCCAGTTGTGCTCTGAAAGAAAGGCTTATTTCTTCTAGTAACAGAGCTGATGTTGAAAACCAAACTCAGAGTCTTATTGTAAGGGTGGCTGAATTACAATGCCAATCAAATTACCAACCCAGAATGATGTGAGAAGTTAAAGTGAGAGCATTGCTTGGGAAAAAATTGTATCCTGAAACGTGGAATGGGGACATATAGGAAGATAGTCAGGAAGATCAGGATATGGAGCCTGTAAAGTCAGTTGAATCCCTCCCATTTGAAGGTATTACTGTTCTTGTTAGGTGCTGGCAGGTCGTTTCTGACTCATAGTGACCTCATGCACAGCAGAACAAAAGACTGCCTGATCCTGCGCCAGCTCCATGATGCCTGCTATACTTGAGCCCATCATTGCATTCACCATGTCAATGCATCTCCTTGAAGGCCTTCCCCTATTTTGAAGGGACTACATTATCACTTCCACCTCAGTTTGATGGGATTAACCCAACTGTTTGTGCTGGGTCATTGCCTGAGGTAGAGGCCATGGAAGACATTGCTTAATATTCTCAGGACTTGCCCCAACCACCCATTTTTTCTGCTGGACCTATAACTAAAGTTAAGTCCAAGCGAACCCCAAAAGGTTAAATAGAAAGTGTAACTGAGCAGATGGTATGCTACACTTGAAAAGACCTACTTGATTTTGCTAACACATACAGACAGAAACCTGGAAAATATGTATGGGAATGGCTACTGAAGGTGTGAGATAATGGTGCAAGTAATGTAACATTGGATCAGTCTGAGTTTATTGATCTACGTCCACTAAGTACAGATTCTTTGTTCAATGTTTCAGCTTGAGAGGTTAGGAAAGGATCTAATTGTTTATTTGGTTGGGTTACTGAAACATGGATTATGCAGTGGCCCACCTTAAGTCAAGGTGAAGTACCAGATCTGTCTGGGTATAATGTAGAAGAAGGTATCCAGAGGCTTAGGGAAATTGGCATGTTAGAATGGGTTTATCAAATTAGACCCCTAAAGCCAGAAATAGAATGTCCAGAAGACATGCCTTTCACCAGTACGGTGAGGAATAAATTTGTGAAGGGAGCTCCAGCATCCTTTGAAGACTGCTATGATTGCTATTTTATGTAAGCTGGATTTGACAGTGAGAACTGCCCTAATT
>NW_006922003.1:1774174-1775753 GCF_000298275.1 Orycteropus afer afer | reverse complement strand
AGTGGCTTCCCAAACCCATCCTATAGTGATTTCCCCAGTTCCAGAATGCGTAATTGGGAAAGATGTACTGAACAATTGGCAGAATTCCCACATTGGGTCCCTGACATGTGGAGTAAGGGTTATAATGGTAGGAAAAGCCAAATGGAAGCCATTAGAACTGCCTACACCTGTAAAAATAGTAAATGAAAAGCAATACCACATTCCTGGAGGCAGTGCAAAGATTACTGCCTCCACCAAGGACTTGAAGGATGCAGGCATGGTGATTCCCACCACATCCCCATTTATTTCACCTATTTGGCCTGTGCAAAAATCAGATGGATCTTGGAGAATGACAGTAGATTATGGTAGACTTAATCAGGTGGTGACTCCAATTGCAGCTGCTGTTCTTGATGTGGTTTCATTGCTTGAGCAAATTAGTACATCTCCTGGTACTTGGTATGCAGCTATTGATCTGGCCGATGCCTTTTTTCTCAATACCAATTATATCAGAAGCAGTATGCCTTCAGCTGGCAAGGCCAACAGTATACTTTCACCATGCTTCCTCAGGAGTATATCAACTTCCCAGCACTATGTCATAATTTAATCTGTAGGGATCTTGAGTTGAAGGTGAAGACAATTAAAAGAAGTCCATGAGAGTCAAAATATGACCTTGATTATATCTTGCCTGAACTTAGAGACCATCTAAAGATAGATTTCATGCATTGAATACCAAAGACTAAAAATCAGAGGAATTGTGGGATGAAATAAAAAATATCAGAAGTGAAGAAAGCAAAAAGTCATTAAAAAGACAGAAGAGGAAGAAAAAAACAAAATGGATGTCAGAATAGACTATGAAACTTGCCCTTGAACAAAGAGTAGCTAAAGCAAATGGAAGAAATGATAAGATAAAAGCTGAACTAAAGATTTCAAAAAGCAGCTCAAGAAGTCAAAGTCAAGTATTATAATGAAATGTCAAAGACCTGGAGTTAGAAAACCAAAAGGGAAGAATACACTTTGCATTTTCCAACCTGAAGGAACTGAAGAAAAATATCAAGCCTTGAATTGCAATATTGAAGGATTCTATGAGCAAAACATTGAATGATGTAGGAAACATCAAGGGAAGATAGGAGGTATACACAGAGTCACTCTACCCAAAAGAATTGGTCAAAGTTTATCATTTCAAGAGGTGGCATATGATCAGGCACTGATGGTGTTGAAGGAAGAAGTTGACATTTCACTGAAGGAATTGTTGAAGGACAAGCCTTCACGAAATGATGGAATATCCATTGAGATGTTTCAACAAACAGATGCTGCTCTGGAGGCACTCATTTGTCTATGCCAAGAGATTTGGAAGAGAGCTACCTGGCCAACTGACTGGAATAAAGCTGTATTTGTACCCATTCCAAAGAAACATGGTTCCACAGAACATGGATTTTATTGAACAATACCTTTAAAATTGCATGCAAATAAAATCATGCTGAAGATAATTCAAAAGCTATTGTAGCAGTATTTTGGAAGAGAACTTCCAGAAATGCAAGCTGGATTCAGAAGAGGACGTGGAATGAGGGATATCATTGGAAATGTCAGATGGATCTTGGCT
>NW_006922003.1:1772791-1774034 GCF_000298275.1 Orycteropus afer afer | reverse complement strand
ACCTGTATACAGACCAGGAGGCTGTTGTTCAAATAGAACAAGGTGATACTGCATAGTTTAAATTCATGAAGAGAGTATGTCAGGGTTGTATCCTTTCACCATACTTATTCAATCTGTATGCTGAGCAAATCATCTGAGTAGCTGGACTATAGGAAAAAGAATATGGCATCAGAATTGGAGGAAGTTTCACTAACAACCTGCAAAATGCAGATGACACAATTTTGCTTTCTGAAGTGAAGATGTGCAGTGTAGTAATTATCTGGTATGGCTTTTCTAGGCATACATCTTTGTAAACTCAGTGGTGAAATTTGCCATGAGCAACTGAGGAGCTCCAGATTATAAAAATCATCCACCTGGAGTATTTCTGTTGTGAGCAGCACAAAGTAATGTTCTGGGAAGTTTGCTCTCTCTCAGGTGCTTAGAATTCTGATGTTATGGTTCTTAGTTTGGCCATTCTGCTGGGCTCAAAAGGAGACCTCCTAGAGGCAGAAGTCTCTTTCACTGACTTCTGGCTGAGAAAGAGACACTGAGAGACATGCACTGCTGAGAAAGAGATACTGAGAGACACACATTGCTGAGAGAGAGACTGGGAGAGACTGAGAGAAACTGTTGGGTGAGAGATGGCAGGCTGGGAGAGAGACTGAACATTGTTCCTGAACTTGAATTGCAGCCTGGTTCTTCCCTAATAAGCCCCATAATTTGTGAGATCTGTGTGGCCACTGCCGTGGCGAATTATCAAACCCAGCAGAAAGATGGTGAGTGCAGTTTGAGGAAGGGTTGGTGTCAGGGTTGGTGAAAGGGCTGGAGGGAGGCAGCATGTCTGGCCTGGCAGGAATAGGCTTTGGGCTACTGATAGTGATTCTATTTTCCTCTTGTGCAGTTAGAAGAGGTCAGAAGATGAGGCCTCCTTGCCTTTTTAGTAGTTGGAGTCAGAAGCAGTGGGATTCGTTGCAGTGGCTCCAGACTCATAGAAGCATGAAATTTTGTAAAAGAAAGAATGAAGGGGCCTGGGAAGTGAACTTTCAATTCTTAGATGATTGCTTGGTTTGGTGTTACCTCTTAAAGGAGATAATTCACCCAGAAGCTAGGGCTTTTGGTTACACCCAGCTAAAGGCTCAAGGCCATATGCATAGAATGAGATTGTAATCAAAGTGAAGAAACAATCCTGGAGTGTCTTAAAAAGGATATGTGTTTTGGATTATGTGTTTATCTGAATGTACTATGGATATTGAATGTTCTTTTA
>NW_006922003.1:1770720-1771736 GCF_000298275.1 Orycteropus afer afer | reverse complement strand
AGACCTGACTCATAGAGATCCCTCCTTGGGTTTCCGAGGCAGTGTCACTATGGAAGTAGATGGCCCCATCTTCCTTCTGAGGAGTGGCTGGTGGGTTTGAACCACCAGCCTTCTGGTTAGCAGTCAACTGTCTTAGGCACTATACTGATAGTGAAGGGGATGTTAATTTTTGAAGTATAAAAAGGATAATAGCTAGAAAAGCCAGGGGTTGGCCTGTGGTGTAGTAAATTATCTGGTATGGCTTTTCTAGCCATGAGTCTTTGTAAACTCAGTGGTAGAATTTGCCGTGAGCAACTGAGGAGCTCCAGATTGTAAAAGTCATCCACCTGGGGTATTTCTGTTGTGAGCAGCACAAAGTAATGTTCTGGGAAGTTTGCTTTCTCTCAGGTGCTTAGAATTCTGATGTTATGATTGGTTAGTTTGGTCACTCTGCTGGGCTCAAAAGGAGGCCTCCTCGAGGCAGAAGTCTCTTTCTCTGACCTCTGGCTGAGAAAGAGACATTGCAAGACATGCACTGCTGAGAAAGAGATACTGAGAGACACACTTTGTTGAGAGAGAGACCGGGAGAGACTGAGAGAGACTGTTGGGTGAGAGATGGCCAGGCTGGGAGAGAGATTGAATGTTGTTCCTGAACTTGAATTGCAGCCTGTTGCTTCCCTAGTAAGCCCCATAATTTGTGAGATCTGTGTGGCCACTGTAGTGAACTATCGAACCCAGCAGGATGGTAGTGAGGAACGGTTGGTGTCAGGGTTGGTGAAAGGGCTGGAGGGAGGCAGCATGTCTGGCCTGGCAGGAATAGGCCTACGGCTACTGATGGTGATTCTGTCTTCCTCTGTGTAGTTAGAAGAGGTCAGAAGATGTGGCCTCCTTGCCTTTTTAGCAAGATGACTTCAAGCAATTACTAATGAAGGTCAAAGACTGTAGTTTGCAGTATGAATTACATCTCAACATAAAGATAACTAAAATCCTCACTACTGGACCAATAAGCAGGAGGATGATAAGTGGAGAAGATTTAC
>NW_006922003.1:1767931-1769370 GCF_000298275.1 Orycteropus afer afer | reverse complement strand
AAAATACATAATTAGCTTCCTCAAAGGATTCTTCAAAAGGAAAAACATTCATTTATATGCTAAATATTGGTATCTTTGTTAAAATTAATCAGTCACATTTTCGGTAGAGCCATGACTCTCTATGTAAATAGGACAGCTCAATCAGTAATAATTCTTTCAAACATTTTGTGTAAAAATTTTAAAAAATTTATCAATTGTGGAATTACATTGCTTCAAAAATCAAAATACTTCTTCCACAGGTTAAAAATTGTGGTTGAGTTTAAAGAGTGCAGCACATCTGTTCAATCTTGATTTTGAAGTCGTATTATTTTACAATCAGCTTATTGTTCAATAATATTTCAGTCAAACTATTTGGTCTCTATGGAACTGTACTAGTAGCTTCTTTATATTAGTCAAAATCATTTTCATTAAGTATGTTGTACTTGCTAAGTTGATTGCTATTGTGTTTCTCCAAATTTCCACAAAGATAAAGTTCTGAAGCAATTTGAGAAATCAAATACCTTTTACAATTTCACCACAAGGTTAATTTGATTTTGTGGCAGAGATCACTTCCATTGATAAAAGCCAAAAGGTACAGTCTTCCTATGACAGACTGACTTATGATAATTACAATAGCATCTTTGTTAAATAAATATTAAAATCCAGAATTCACACACTTTTGTTCTTATTCAAAGGAACACAAATCTTTGAAATTCTCCTCTCAAAGAAAAATATCAGAGTGAATTTTGGAAAAACCACAGATGTCTCTAATCAAATATACAGAGTGTGATAACAAACAAAGTCTACAGAAATTTTATAACAATAATGTAAAGATAATCTCATACATATCACTGATATTTACTGAAGTATGACACATAACTGGAAGATAGCAATGGAAGGATATATTTTATTTAAAAGGAATAATTTTAAAAGAAAAAAGAGTGGTAGTAATGCACGTCAGACAAATATACCATTCTGGAGGAAAGGATTATTTTAAAGATGATAGTTGCACAGAAAGCAAACAGAGGATTTATATAAAACTACAAAAAGAGTTACTGCAAACTCAAGATACTAGATGATGATAAGGCAATGAACTTTCAACTGTTCAGAAATACGAGAAATTCTGTCATGGTTAAAATATTTTTGATAATTTTTCCATTTAGGCTGCTGAAAATTTCATTGCTGACAAAATGGAAAATATATTCAGGGTAAATTCTACATTGAATTTAATTTTCATTATCAAGAAAGAGCTTATTTGTGATAACAAAAAACCAAACTCACTACCATCCAGTCAATTCTGATTAATAGTGACCCCCATTGGGTTTTTGAGGTGGTAAATCTTTATGCAAATAGATTGCCCAGTCTTTCTTCCATGGAGTGGCTGGTGGGTTTGAACTGCCAACCTTCTGGCTAACAGTCAAATGCTTTGTTGTTGTTGTTGTTATGTGCCTTCAAGTCGG
>NW_006922003.1:1765635-1766636 GCF_000298275.1 Orycteropus afer afer | reverse complement strand
TTGCGCTGAAATGGGGTGGAAGATCAGCCTTTTGAAACAATGGTGATACCAAAAGATGTGTTAGGTGCTGTTGAATACATTCCAACTCATGGTGACCCTATGCATAGCAGAACAAAACACTGCCTGGTCCTATGCCATCCTCACAATCATTGTTATGTTTTAGTCCATAATTGCAAGTACTGTGTGAATCCATCTCATTGAGGGTCTTCCTCCTTTTTGATGACCCTCTCCTTTACCAACTAGAATGTCCTTCTCCAGGAACTTGTCTCATCTGATAACATATCCAAAGTAAATGAGATGAAGTATCACCATCCTCACTTCAAAGAAACAGTCTAGCTGTACTTCTTCCAAGACAGATTGCTTCCCAATATTCTTATCCCAATAGTCCCAATATTGGTCTTTTTTTTGGTCATTTTTTAAAATTTTATTTTATAATGACAATGACCTACAATGCAAAACCACATAAATCTCTTCTTACCTACAGTCAGGCAATCTGACAAGTTTAGTCTAGCACTAGCAGACTATCAGTTGTTTTTCAATCCAGTTCTCTCAGCCTTCTAGCTAGAGGAAATGCTTCTCACATTCTGGCAATTGGCTGACTGTCAGTCATAGTTTTCTGCATTGGGGATTTTCAAAATGTTCTGCCTTTTATGTGTATATTAGTGGAAGTTGGAAGAGGATGCATCAGGGACTACCAGCCTGATCTTATTTTAAATCTAACTTCTGCCTCATTGATTCTTTGTGACAGATACAATTGCTATACAGTTTTGTGCCTTCTATCTTGAAATATCAATGAAGAATTGCCAAAGAAAAGAGCAGAACTGTGAATATTCTATTTGTTCTTATAACTTTTGGTCTCCATAACATATGTAAAATAAAATTATATTGACTACACTTTAGAAGTCTTAATTAAATGGAGTCAACAAATACAATTGAACTAGTCACCATCTCATAAACCTACATTTGCATTGAATTAAAATTTACAGAACATCTCAACATGT
>NW_006922003.1:1765030-1765535 GCF_000298275.1 Orycteropus afer afer | reverse complement strand
AGCAAGAATTGTGAGGCTTGTACAGGACCAGACATTGTTTCATTCTGCTGTTGCACAGGGTCACTATGAGTTGGAAGTGACTCAAAGGCATCTATCAACAACAATATGCATATGTATCTATCATTGAGTAAAGATGAAACTTCAGCCAATTTTTATGAGTATAAAAAATCTTACAAATTGAATAGATAGTAGTTTTTTGAAATGGGCAAATTGATTCTGTAAAGACTGAGGTCTTAGAATGGCAGTACAAAAACAATATATCTGACTTCTACCTGCCAATTCCCTGATACATATTGTTGAGGGAAAAAGTATATGACTGAATATATTGCATTGCAATATAGATTGCAATCTTAAAGATAAGTCAATTTGAATACAGACTTTCAATATTTTGGATATGAATTATTGCATCATTCTATAGGAGCTCTGGTAGCATAGTGCCTAAGGCACTTGACTGCTACCAGAAGGCTGGTGGTTCAAATCCACCAACCACTTCTAGGAAGGAAGG
>NW_006922003.1:1728180-1734868 GCF_000298275.1 Orycteropus afer afer | reverse complement strand
CCTAGTCCTCCATCTTGCCCCGCCTCTCAGGACTGTGCCATTTTATTTGTCGACGTTGGGCTTGCTAGCCTCAGTAGCCAGTAGCTGCCTGAGTGAAGAGATGCCTCTAGCTCCATTGGGCCAAGAGCAAGAGGCAGAGCTGAAGGACAAGATCAAGGGATTTTCACACAGGCCCTAGAGCTTGACACTTTGAACTTGGACTTAAAGCCTCCATACTGTGAGAGAATACACTCCTGTTTGTTAAGGCCATCCCATTTGTTGTATATTCTTGTCAGAGCAGCACTAGGTAACCAGAACAACCATATTCACAATTGTTGCTGTGTTTGAACACATTGTTGCAGCCACTCTACCAGTCCATGTCTTTGAGGATCTTCTTTTTTGCTGACCTTCTATTTTACCAAGCATAATGCTCTTCTCCAAGGGACTGGTCCTTCCTGGTAACATGACGAAAGTATGTGAGATAAAGTATCATCTGTCTTGCTTATAAGCATTCTGGAAGTACTTCTTCAAGACAGATTTGTTCATTCTTCTGGCAGTCCATTTTATATTCAATATTCTTCACCAACAACATAATTCTAATATATCAATTCTTGTTTGGTCTTCCTTACTCATTGTTCAGCTTTCTCGTGCATATGATTGAAAATACCATGGCTTGGGTCATGCACGCCTTAATTTTCAAGGAGACGTATTTGCTTTTTAACACTTTAAATAGGTCTTTGGCATCAGACTTGCCCAGTGCAGTATGTTATTTGATTTCTTAACTGCTACATCCATGGAAGTTGATGGAGGATCCAAGTAAAATGAAATCCTTGACAAATTCCATCTTCGCTGCATTTATGATGCTAGTTATTAAGTCAGTAGTGAGGATTTTTGTTTGCTTTATTGTGAGTTATAATCCATACTGAAAGTTGTTGTCTCTGATCTTCATCAGTAAATGTTAAAAGTGCTCTTGTCTTTCAGCAAGCAAGGTTATGTCATCTGAATTTCTCAGGTGATTAGTCTTCCTCCAATGCTGATATGACATTCTTCTTCATATAGTCCAGTTTCTCAGATTAGTTCATCTACACACAGATTGAATGAGTATGGGAAAATGATGCAGCAATGAGGTACATTTCTCTTTATTTAAAGCCATGCAGTCTCCTTGTTCTGTTTGAAAGACCACCTGTTGGTGTATGTGCATATTCTACACATATGAGCACAATTATGTCCTGGAATTCCCATTCTTTTTAAGTTACCTATAACTTGGGAGCTCTGGTAGCAAAGTGGCTAAGACACTTGCCTGCTAAGCAGACAGCTGGCGGTTCAAATCCACCAGCCACTCCTCGGAAGGAAGGTTGGGCAATCCTACTTCCGTAGTGATACTGCCTCGGAAACCCAAGGAGGCTTCGCTATGAGTCGGGTTTGACTCGACGGCACATAACAACAACAACAAATACTTTGTTATGATCCACATAGTTGAAAGCCTTTGCATAGTCAATAAAACACAGGTTAATATCTTTTTGGTATTCTGTAATTTGAGCCAAGATCCATCTGACCTTAACAATGATATCACTCATTCCATATACTTTTCTGAATGTACCTTGAATTTCTGGCAGTTCCCTATCATTATACTTCTGCACTCATTTTTGAATTATGTTCAGCAAAATTTTACTTATGTGATATTAATGATATTCAGTGACTTTTGTGTTCTGTTGGATCACTTTTTTGGGAATAGGCACAAATATGAATCTCTTCCAGTTGGTTTGCCAGGTAGCTTTCTTCCAAATTTCTTGGCATAAACAAAAGAACATCTCCAGTATTGCATCCATGTCTTGAAACATCTCAATTGGTATTCTGTCAATTCTGGGAGCCTTGTTTTATGCCAGGTAGGTTAAGAGTATTTCTTTCTTAACAGATGTCATGTATAGCCATTGACTCATTAAGGTATTTGTGGGCTGGAGAAGAGTGATTTCTAGTATAAACTTACTTATTTGATCATGTTGTTAGGTGCTGTTGAGTTGGCTCTGACTCATAGTGAGTCCATGTGCAACAGAGCAAAACACTGTCCAGTCTTGCATCATCATTACAATCCTTCTTATACTTGAGCCCATTGCTGCAGCCACTGTGTCAATGCATCTTGTTGAGGTCTTCCCCTTTTTCACTGACCCTCTGCTTTACCAAGCATAATATACTATCCAGGCAATGCTCCTTTCTGACAACGTGACCAAAGTAGGTGTCACAAAGTCTTGCCATTGTCTTTTCTAAGGAACATGCAGGCTGCACTTTTTCCAATACAGATTTGTTCATTCTTCTGGCAGGTCATGGTATATTCAGTATCCTTTGCCAACACCACAATTTAAAGGCATCAATTCTTCTTCATTCTTCCTTATTCATTGTCCAGCTTTTGCATGCTTGTAAGGCAATTGAAAATGCCCTGGTAGCTTGGGTTAGGCACAGCTTAGTCTTCAAAGTAACATCTTTGCTTCTTAACACTTTAAGAACTCTTTTGCAGCACATTTGCCAAGTACAATATGACTTCTGATTTCTTAACTTCTCCTTCTGTGGGTGTTGATTGTTTATCCAAGTAAATAAAATCTTTGACAACTTCAATCTTTCCTCCATTAGACCATGGTTCATATCTAACCTTCAATTTCCTTGGAGACCAGAATTTGCAACTATGACTAAAAGCTATTTATTTGTCTTACAGAAATCTGGTGGTCAGGCATTTGGACTATTTGGTCAGCACATTTTCTGGCAACAAATACTTCACATGGGAATCCATTAGACCATGGTTCATATCTAACCTTCAATTTCCTTGGAGACCAGAATTTGCAACTATGACTAAAAGCTATTTATTTGTCTTACAGAAATCTGGTGGTCAGGCATTTGGATTATTTGGTCAGCACATTTTCTGGCAACAAATACTTCACATGGGAATTCAAATAGTAATCAGAAAAACTAGAATTGGGGAGGGGGAACAGAACTCACTGTCATCAAGTTGGTTTTGACTCATAGTGACCCCTACTTGGGTTTCTCAGGCAGCATCTCAATGGAAGTAGATCACCCAATTTTCCTCCTGAGAGTTGGAACAAGAGAAGTTCAGTGATTCGTATGTTTACTGACAGAAAATACTAGTGTATCCTTTTCCATAACATAGATATTATTGCCAAAGTTTATTCAACTAATTAACAAGGAAATTTGTAGGATTAGCAATCTTGTTTAAAAGAGGATATAATAATTGGAATTTTACATAGTTAGGTAAAAAAAGAATGCTGAAATAATATTACCAAATGAGATAAAACCTGATTAATATACTATAGAACAATGAAGCCATAACTGTAGGGATTATCTTTTCTCTTGAGCAGATAACTTATTGAAATGTATTCATTTTTTATAGGCTAATAGTGCCTAAGACATTTGACTGCTAACCAGAAGGCTGGTGGTTCAAACCTACCAGCCACTCCTCAGAAGGAAGGTTGAGCAATCTACTTCTGTAGTTATACTGCCTTGGAAACCCAAGGAGGGGTGGCTATGAGTCAGCCCCAACTTGACAGCAGTGAGTTGAAGTTGAGTTGAATTTCTAATGTTACAGAGATATATACTAGCTTGGACCTGATCAGTTTAAATAGTAACCCGAACAGAGTGATGTTCTCTAGTGTCAGATGATCTTAAGGCATCATCTTGTTAAGACAATGCTTGCTAGACAGTACTCAGCATAACATTATTGGAAAGTCACATAATCAAAGTGTATGAACACCTTTTAATAACAATAAGTTTATTTTGTAATGTTCCTTTTTTGTTACTTTCCAGTCTTACAAGGATGCATTCCTTCCTTGGCTATGATGGTGTCTTCCAACAGTAGTCTTGATTAACTCTTAGTTGCCTGGAAGTTGAGTAGTGAGTGCCATTTGGTAACCTAATGTTGATTTGATATATCTCTATTTTTATATTTGATTTATTTTTTCACTCTAATAGTGCAATTTTATATGATTTACTTTAAGTTCTTGAGAAATACTTTATTTTAATTCCCAAGTACTGAGTGCAGATTGGTTCAAGTTCCATGTTAAAGAAAGTCAGGACAGATATAGGGAAGAATTAACATGACATGTGAAGGTAAAAGTGGGCCAAATATGATTTTGACATTGAGCCCAAGGAAAGTGAACAGGTAGAACAATAACAGAAAGAGAAAATCTGAAGAAAAAGTGATTTAAGAGAGAATTTAAGAAGTTTGTTTTCCAATCAATTAAATTAGCTCTGAAAATGGGATATAAAATAGAATATGTAAGTATTGTTACCTTGGAAATTAATATGTGGCATTCAAAGAAATACCTTAGTTAAGGAATATCTCATATTTTCAAAGGAAAAATGACAAATGGTGGGTGTACTATATCATACAGAGGGAAGAGGTGGCTCACTGGTATAATTCTCCCATATGTGGGAGTATTGGGTTCAATTCCTGGTCAATGCATCTCACCCCAACCACCACTCATCTGTCAGTGAAGGCTTTCGTGTTGCTCTGATTCTGACCAGCTTTCAGTAGAGCTTCCAGACTAAGAAAGACTAGGAAGAAAAGCCTGGTGATCTGCTTTCAAAAATCAGTGTTGCCATGAGTCAGATGTCAATTCAACAGCAGCTAACCACAAGTATATCATGCTATGCTTATGGCTTCAGATAACTGTATATTTGGTGGTATGGGATTTTTAACTAATCTCTTTCTTGTTTATGCTTGTCTGAGTTTCCAAATTTTTTAAGTAATGGATATGCATTCTTTAGTTATGGAACACAGAAATAATACATGTTATTTACAAAGTCTTCCTTGAGCCTTAGTTGAAAGAGCATGCGTCTTAAGTACTACCTCTCATCAGTTTGTCAGTTTGTCATACTGTGGTCACTTATGTGTTGCTATGAGGCTGGAGGCTATGGCACCAGTATTTCAAATATCATCAGGGTCATCCATGGTGGGCAAGTTTCAGTGGAACTTCCAGAGTAAGGCAGAGTGGGAAGAAGGAAGATACCATCCACTTCTTATATACAATATTGTGAATGTATGTTTCATTAAATAAAAGATAAGACATTAGAAATGATCCTATATTTTTATGGAAGCTTAAAATGCACAGAGTTAATTTGGGCTTGGAAACATAGTTGAAATGCTTTGGTAGAAGATTAATATACCAATTAGTATGAACAAAAAAAAGTTCTGATTTAAATTAATTTTTTTTTTTAAAATAGAACTTCCAAGTTATATTTATATATTTATGTATATATTCCAAGTTCCAATATACATATTTACCTTTATAAACATAGCGGAATTAAAATATGCAGCTTGGTGAAGTACTCACAGGTGTTTGGCAGAAATGATAGCAGTTTACTTACCAGAATGAGGCACTAAGTACAAAAACAGGGACAGGACAATGTGGCATATTTCCTGGGATACCAAAGCATGTCAAAACAATGAAAATACCCAAATAGTCACCAAGCTTTACAGAGCCATATTTTCCTGACATCTTGTAAGTTTTTGATCATGTTCTTAACTCTGCATTTTTAAAAGCAAAATATAAAGCAAATAAGATTTGCAAAACAAAATACACAAAGGATAAAAATTCCATTATTTTCATGTAATGACAAAGGAAGGTTGGGCAATCCTACTTCCGTAGTGATACTGCCTCGGAAACCCAAGGAGGGGTCGCTATGAGTCGGGGCTGACTCAACGGCACATAACAACAACAACAACAATGACAAAGGAAGATCTTGTTTGATAGTACACTCTAAAACTTTCATGTAGGTAAATCATATATGGCACCTAACAACAACACCAAGAAATCATTATAATTAGAAGGAGGAAATGGTATCGACTTTCCTTGAAATTTTAAATCCTATATGTGAGACAACATCTGATAAATCAATTATTCAGGCTTTCCTTAACAGGTCTTGCCAGTTGACAGTGTTTCTTATTTTCTCTGAAGTACCCTGTCTTCCCCACTCTGTCCTCAAATTCTTCTTGTAATAGCCAGTATTGCCTATCATCTCATCTTCCTCCTACCAGATAACTCCCAAACCAGCATCCATGTTGATTCCTATCTGGAGCTTAGCACAGTTACCAGCCTACGGTGGGTGGGCTCCCTGTGTAGTAGCATACTCTTCCTGATGAAGGAAATTTTCTACAGGGTAACTTCTTTGCCCACTTTGGGTACAAGAATCTTGATGACATTAGTCAAATGGTATATACAGTCAGCCCAGGTAAGCGGTCTATAAAGTTGTGGTTTTATGCCATTATGTTTAAGGTGATTTGCTAAATAGTCTTAGTAATTGAAATAGAAGATATAGAAGGAGGGAAGGAAAAAAATTAAGTTGTTTATACATAGAATGCTTAATTGAAATACCTTGGTGTATATGTGTTTTAATGAAAGTTTCACTATGTCAGGGATATATTTTAACATAAGTCTATTTTCTCTGAATATATATTAAACTATGTTTCTTGTTGACAGTAAAATAAAGACTAAAAAAATTAATTGCATAACTGTGCATATTAACAATAGCTGCAAATCTCATGGCAATTACAGTGTCAATGGACTATTAACATCATTGCTATGCCATTGATTAAGGTGATGAAACTGGTTAGGCTACTACTGAAAGTACTGGTATGTAAATTATTTGAATGTGAACATTTGATACCTGAAATAGCTGGAGATACATACATATATATATATAT
>NW_006922003.1:1726665-1728008 GCF_000298275.1 Orycteropus afer afer | reverse complement strand
ACACACACACACACACACACACACACATATACATATATTCCGGTTTGCTCAATTGCTTGTGATTGTATATGACTCAAATTGCTTGGCAAAATGTAATCTAATTACAATAAGAGAGTTCAAGAAAAGTTGGAGAAAATCCAGTTACCACAAATTGGAAAACAACAACTCTTAAACTTAATACCAATACTCAAACACATAAACATATTAAAATTTATGAAATCTAACAAGAGTACCATTCTAACAGGATTCATCTTGACATATCATGAACTAGTCAAATTAGGTACACTAAAGAGAAACCATTACAAGAAAGACAATGAACTGAATAGTTAGTCTATACTGTGTTGTTGTTGTTAAGCGCCATCGAGTAGTTTCTCACTCATAGCGACCCTATGTACAACAGAACGAAACACTGCCCGGTCCTGCGTCAGCTCCATGATCCTTGCTATACTTGAGCCCATCGCTGCAGTCACTGTGTCAATGCATCTCCTTGAGTGCCTACCCCTCTTTCCTCGACCCTCCACCTTACCAAGCATGATATCCTTCTCCAGGGAATGCTCCCTTCGGACAACATGACCAAAGTAGGTGAGACAAAGTCTGGCCATTCTCACTTCAGAGCATTCTGGCTGCATTTACTCCAGGACAGATTTGTTAGATCTTTCAGCAGTCCATGGTACTTTCAGCATTCTTCTCCAGTACCATAACTCAAAAACATCCACTCTTCTTCGATCTACCTTATTCATTGTATAGTTCTCACATGCACATGAGATGACTGAAAATACCATGACTTGTATCAGGTGCACCTCCGTCCTCAAGGAGACATCTTTGCTCTTCAGAACTTGAAAGAGGTCCCTTGCAGCTGATTTGCCCAGTGCTATATGTCGACTGATGTCCTGACTGCTGCTTCCATTGGCGGTGATTGTAGTCTATATCGTACTGAAGATTTCTCCCTTTCTCTAATATTAGCATTATGAAGGGAATATTTTTGTATGGTGGATTTTCCTTGAAATCAATACTTTATTAAAGTGATTTAAAATTTGAATTCTCTTTGTATAGAAATTACCAATCTGTAATAACCACATGAAAAAATTACCCTATTTCATATATTAACTTAACAAAATAAAATAGTAATGCAAAAATTCTGTACTGCCACCAAGTATAACTGTTTATTATAAATTGCTTATAAATAAAATATAGTATATCATATAGGAAAACTCTACTAACCTACTTTAAGTATTGTTAAATTCCTTTGGGATAAAGCTCTAAGATTAATGAATTTACTGCAAAAATGATACAATTAAAATTAGTACATTTTGTTACTCTTTTAAAGTTAGGTGGGAGGATGT
>NW_006922003.1:1713462-1726199 GCF_000298275.1 Orycteropus afer afer | reverse complement strand
TTTGAACTGCCAATATTCTGGTTAGCAGTCAAATACCTTAGGCACTACACCACCAGAGCTCCTATATTAAGTATTGAGTGATTTGAGCTTACGTCTAAAACATAAATGACACATTGCAACATCTATACTTGATTTAAGTCATTTATGTTTTAGACATAAGCTCAGATCACTCTAATTCGAAACACACACACACAGGAACATTCAAACATCCTAAGCCATGTTCCTGTCCAATGACCTTTCCCAGATTTTAATTCCTGGGGGCATATAATTTCAAGGCACATTTAGCATCCACGTTTTTGATGCTGCTGACTATCCCTTGTGTCTCACCTCCCGAGGCTATTTCTGTCTCTCTGCTGCTCTGCCCTAAATTAAACGCAGCCCCGTTTCCCTTGTATATATAGGAGCAACATAAAACAAAAACCATTAGAAGACATTTGTATTTTGTGATGACCTTAATTTAAAATTTCAGAATGAAAAGTGGGTTAACTTACAGCAATGCAAACAACTTAAAATTGAAAGTACAAATTTCCAAGACTGATCATAATTCAGTTGTCTTATAACCAGGGATTGTTCATGAGACACTTTATTCCTAGGTCCTGTCTCACACCAGGCTGCCTCTTCTCTTATCCCTTTCATCTTCTTTCTTCTCTCTGTCCCCTCCTCATCAACCACTAAGTTCTTAGTTATTTTTTTTTTTATGCAAAGCAATATACTTCTCTTTTTTAAATATAAGAAGTAAGTGCAGAAACCAATTATGAATCCATTGATGAGAATGTTAGTGCCTGAGGAAGTTTCTAATTTACCTTTTTTCAAGAGTGCCTTATAGCAGATCAATTTGGGTAAGTAGAAAACAAGCAAAAGAAAGTGCAGACAACACTGATGTTGTAGAAGGGGGCCAGTGTAGACTTTTCCATTTATATTTTTATTCAGCCAACTATTAATGAGTAAATCTTTGTATAAGTCACTAAAACAGGTGCTAGGAATTCAAAGGCAAATAAGACACATTCTGTCTCCTGGTAGCATAGTGCCTAAGGCACTTGACTGCTAACCAAGAGGCTGGCGTTCAAATCCACCAGCCACTTCTCAGAAGGAGGGTGGGGCAATCTACTTCCGTAGTGATACTGCCTCGGAAACCCCAGGAGGGGTCGCTATGTGTCGGGTCCTACTCAAAGGCACATAACAACAACAACAACATGAGGAAATAGGGAGAGAATAAAGAAATAATTATAATTAATGTGGTAGATGAGTGAGATAGACTCAGGCATGAAAAACACAGAAGTGGATACAGGTGCTGGGTAAAATTAACCTATATAGGCTGGGTTGTGGTGAGGGGAGGGTGTGTTGTTGTTGTTATGTGCCGTGGAGTCGGACCTGACTCATAGCGACCCCTCCTTGGGTTTCCGAGGCAGTATCACTACGAAAATAGATTGCCCCATATTCCTTCCAGGGTTGGAGGTAGAAAGGGTATGACAGGGGAGGTTTCCCAGGGGGTGGGGGTGGGGGGGAAGATGTGCCTAGATGATACCTAAAAAAGTGATCAGGAATCATTAAGGTCAAGATTAGCATTTAAGAGGATTTCAGGTATAGGAAACAATATTAGCAATTTGTTCAGGAAATAGGATATAAAGGAGAGGTGGGCAGAGAAGAGAATGAAAGAACAGGCAAGGGGAAAATCGTGAAACATTGTATTTGCCGTTTTATGCATTTCATTTTATACTAAAGAAAAATAAATGAAAAATTCATTGAAAATTTTGAAGCAAGGGAAGGATTCAGTGGCTATTTTTCTTCAGTGTTTACTAAAATAAAAATTAATGATTTTTTAAGGTTTTGAATCAAATATGTTTTACAACCTATATGAAAATATCGTTTTTTAAAAAATTCTATCATCAACTCTAAGTTTTATGGCACAAACATTGTCCTTCATATATGAATACACTGATTCCATTTAGAAGTCCACTTTGAAAAAATTCAGATCTCTGGATAGGTAGGTGTGCTCTATAAGGCTTTTGGCTCTCTTTCTTGAGCGAGTTATGAAGTAAAAAGCGATATGGAGCTATGGAAATTCAAAACTTGAAAAAGACCTAAAAAAACAAAAACTGTCATGAAATCGACTCTGACTCATAACTACCCTATACGACAGAGTAGAACTGTTCCATAGGGTTTCCAAGGCTGTAAATCTTCACAGAAACAGACTGCCTGATCTTTCTCTCATGGATTGGTTGGTGGGTTTGAACTGCTGACTTTTTGGTTAGCAGCAGAGTGCTTTAACCACTGCACCATCAGATTTCCTTCAAATAGACCTACAAATCCCATGTCTGTGTAAGAGATGGTAGAAAAGAAATTATACAATAATTTTCTGCCCCAACACATTCTAAAGGGTTTCAAATTTTTTCTCATTTCACAAACACTTAGTTTACTCAAATTATTGTTTTCGACGTTCTTCCATGGATTTCTTTGAAACTAATTTATTTGGAACAAATAGTTCTCCATTTTTTTTGTTTTAAAGGAAGTGTCAGTTTGCTTTAGGTTTAGCAATAATGGAACCAAAGTTCTTTATGCATAAATAACTTGAGGATATACTAAACCACATGCTTTCATGGAGATTGGTATTAGGCAGGTTTTCAAACCAACTGCTAGGCAATCAAAGATTTGTGCATAGTTCGATAAACTTTAGCTAAAAAGGTCATAGGCAAGTATATTCCAATGAAAGGGGGTATATTTTTCATTTCAATGTTTCTTTTCTCTAACACCTGTAATGTCTTGTAATGCTTAATCTTTCTTTACTAGGTAGCACCTGTTTAAAAATGTGCCAGAGTGTAAATATTTGAACACACAAGAATGCCTTTCATAGCCAAAAACTCAAGTTGTATTGCAACAGCTGGCAGTGGAATTAGCAATCTGAAAGTCATTTGGAGAGTTGAAATCTGCTTTTATGAGGAGAATGGGCAAAGTCAGAGCAATTAACTGATTCAATGCTCACTCATAAGGCCAAATTTCAAGTTGAGACCTAATGGGTTAGATTTATTTCCATTCAGTTGGTCTGAGAAGATTGGATATTGAGAACATATTTTCATCCTTTCCTTTTGTCATATTTTATTCTAGGAAAATAAACACGTTTTCCATATTTCCTATTCTTTCTGAAAAAAAAAAAAAAAAAAAGAATGAAAGTAAATATGTGTTTTAGAAAAAAAAATTCCTATACATGTTCTTGTTGTTGTTGTATGGTGCCATCAAGTTGATTTCCTACTAATAATGACCTCATAAGACAATAGAAAGAAACATTACTTGGTCTTGAGCCATCCTCATAATCGGTGCTAGGTTTGAGCCCATTGTTGCAGTCACTGTGTTAATCCATTTGGTTGAGGGTCTATCTCTTTTTCGCTAACCCTCTACTTTGCCAAGCATTATGTCCTTCAGGAAGTGTTCCTTTCTGACAGCATAGGCAAAGTAAGTGTGATGAAATCTCACCATCCTTGCTTCTAAGGAAAGTTCTGGCTGTACTTTTTCCAATACAAATTTGTTTGTTTTTCAGGAAGTCCATGCTATATTCAATATTTTTGCCAACATTATAATATAAATGCATTGCTGTTCTTTTGTTTTGTTTTAATTTAATTTGATTTGTATGAAAGTTTACAGAGCAAATTCATCTTCCATACAGCAGTTCACACACACTTTTTCTCATAACATTGATTGTAATCTCCCACAATGCAACCGCTCTCCTCCCACTCCCTCCCCAAAGCCACTTCTTCCTTGTGTCCTTCCCTCCCATGAACTCCTGCCCCCTGAGCTATCTCCCTATGTATACATAGCCCTTCTATTTTCCAATAATTGATCTCTCCAAGGAGTATATCTACCCAATGTAAATGTTCAGCTCATATTCCTTTTGTTTGGCTGGAAGCCACAGGAGTGGGTTCAATTCCAGACCTGAAGGGCAGCTAGAGGCTCCACCAGGCTCTATCAGATGCATTATCATTCTTCAGGGCAGTTATTTTTCTTAACTTTCTTTAATGTTTCATTTTCAACCATTGATTTATATTATTTTTTACATCCCACAATCTCAAAAGGAAGAAGAAGCTCTCTCTGACTTGATTTACATATTATTATGTAGTATGGCTGGGATCTGTAAACTAAGAATACTTTAAGGTTAATTTGAATCATGTACCTATCAACCTTGGAACTGGGTGAAGGTAACTTTGGGTCTCTTTCATAGCAATAATTTCTAGATGGTAATTTACATTCTGGAACAAGTTCCTTGTCTCTTTGTGAAAGTCACATGCTCACCTATTTCTTAAAATATATGGGATCTAATGATGGCTAGCCAAGTGGGAGGAGAGAGGGCTCCAGAAAAGAAAATTAATAATTCTGTATCCAGAAAGGAAAAGCTATTCAGGGCTGGCCCCAGCTCACAGCACATACACCCCACAAACAAAACTACCAAAAACAGAACAAGACAAAACAAAACACAAAACTCAGTTTTAATGATGAGTATTAAGTTAAAAATATCCAATTGAATGCAAACAAATTTTCTTTGTACATTAAGCCTGAGGGAACCCAGGTTTTGAAAGGCTAAGTTCAATTGCAAGACCACAAAGCCAGCATGCAATAAAATGATATGTGGATTTAGGACTTCAAAACCTGTGCTCTTTTCATTATAATACATTAAAATTGAAGGCACCAACATGTGTAGGTTTGGGGTTGGCAAGATGGATAGAGGATCAAGGAAGTTTAGAGACTGCATTGTGCTTTGAGGATATTTATTTCTTATTTCTATAATTGTGAATTTGTTATTTTAGTGGACTACATCTTTGCTTTGCTACTAATGTTCTTTTTTTTTGTTTTGTTTTCTTTGGTCCCATTTTAATGACTCTGTAGGTGATAAAGGATAAAGTCTTCTACAATTATCATCATGTAGCATATGTTTTTCTCCAATCTGTTGTTTATTTGTTACAATGGTGGAATTTTTATGTTACTGTTTTATTACCAATTTTATGAACATTTTTTTTCCTTTCTTTGGGTTTTGGTGATGTTGCCTCATTTTCATTTCCACAGTCTCATGTTTCCTTTCTGCCTCTCTGTGAGTATCTTTCATTTTGGGAGGTGAAGTGGGAAATGAGAGTGGGCTGCTGTGGCTTTTGCTTTTCTTCATTGACTCCACCCATAATATACCACAGTACTAATAATTTCCAGTCTTTGTCTCCATTTATGATCTTCAGCAAAAACTATATTTACTTATTGAAATGATAGTACCAAATCCCAATGTGCCAACCTCACCAACATGCTTGTTAGTATGTTGTTTTTCAGGAATCAAATTCCTAGAATAGAAAATAGAATGAGCTGTACTCTTGGATGTACAATGTGTTTTGTCCATGTGAAAATCAATATCCACATAGCAGGAACAGCTGACCAATTGTATCTTGGCAGAGACCTGGGATCTCTGATCAGAAGTAAAATAGTAGAAAGGGAAAAGCATCCATTAGGAGCTCTTGGTTTCTCTTGCCTTTGACAATTTTATTTGAATGTGACTTAACTGAGATTTTAATTTCTATTTCACAAATGTTGCAGTTAGTGGAATTTACTCCTATAATCCTGCAGTTGTCTAAGTGTCTCAGCCTGATGTGTGTGTATATATATATATATGTGTGTGTGTGTGTGTGTGTGTGTGTGTGTCTGCGTCTTGTATATATATATATTCTTTTGAAGTCATTTATTTATATTTGAGAGGAATATTAAAAGTGACCAGTCATGGACCTTTTATGAGTCAGAATTGACTCAAGGGAATACAACAACAATAAAAATAACTAGACATGATTTTAAATGCCAAGCTCTTTTATTCAGTCTTATCTGACCAGCAGATGGGGTTCTGAGAAAACATTTCACTCCTCACTTTACACTTGGTGGCCAGTAAGAGTCTTACTCTCAAATCTAAAGCTACTCTGGTGGCATAGTGCCTAAGGCATTTAACTGCTAACCAGAAGGCTGGTGGTTCAAACCCACTAGCCATTCCTTGGAAGGAATATTGGGCAATCTACTTCTGTAGTGATACCACCTTGGAAACCCAAAGAGAGTTTAAAGAGGGGTTGCTATGAGTCAAATTGACTTGATGGCAGTGAGCTTGTTTTTTGGTTTTGATTGCTAAGAACAATAAAAACTGGGCTCTTTTTCAGCCCAGCAAGCCCTTAGCTATTGTAGCTCTGAAGGGACTCTCTGTCATGTACTTTATAACTCTTTCTTTAATTTACTTTTTCAATAGTCCGTCATAGTTTGTAAATCATCCATTACCAAGAGCTGCTCAAGAAAAATACCATCTTCCAAATGCATTGTTCCCTGGGTTATAATTTCCTTCAATCTCTACATAGAGCAATTAATATGAGGTGACTACAAATCAAAAGATAAGATAAATCAGCTCCTGTCACCATGGCAGTGTTACCTATTGGAATCTAACTTTTATATAATATTGAGTATGAAACACTGACTCTGGCCAATACTGAAAACAACAGTGAAGTGATTATTGTTAATTTATCTATTGAATATAGATCTCATGTCCTCAAAATAAGTATAAAAATTTGGAATGGGAATAATTATTTCTTCCTTAGCATCCATGTTTGACCTTAATGGATTAAAAGCAGATGTCTCCAAATTTATGGATTAACAAGAATAATTGATGTAATTTGTGTCATTTTAGGTAGACAGGATAATTATTACACACATACATCTACGTGAGTTCCCTCGGAGCCTTTTTCTTTTTTCTTTTTTTTTTTTTTTTGGAAGTAGGAATTACCTATTATAAAGTATTTGTTATAAAATATTTGAGGATTAAAGTGTTTCAGCTTAATTAAGTCTTAGGCTTAGTAAGAACATCTATGCCTATATCAGGAGCTCTAGCGTAGTTCCTAAGGCATTTGACTGCTAACCAGAAGGTTGATGTTCAAACCTACCAGCCACTCCTCAAAAGAAAGGTTGAGCAATCTACTTCCATAGTGATACCACCTCAGAAACCCAAGGAGGGGTCACTATGAGTCGGGTCTGATTCTACGGCACATAGCAACAACAACTTGCCTATATCTACAATTAAAAAAAGAAAAAAAATGGGCCACTGTATAATACAGGATACAATAAACGTCAACATATGTTTTTCTTAAACCATGATTTAATCATCATGATTTTCCCAAGATCTTTTAATGTAGTAATTTGAATACTAGGGAATGACAAAGTGATTTCTATAACAAAAATGGATGTTAACATGTGGGCATCAATTTCTCTAAACTGATATGTTTGTACCTTTTAATGTAGTGTTTCTCAAAATATATTCTGGTACCACCTGCATTGTAGTCATTGGAGATAATTTTTTAAATATAATTTCCAGGATATATTGGAGCTTGTTATCGCTTCAGGTGATTTTCATGCTTAAGATATTGTTTTGGTTACCTATGGTGCCATTCTGACAGGAATATACCACAAATGGGATGGCTTTAAGAACATGAGTTTATTCTCTCACAGTTTGGAGGCTTTAAGTCTGAGTTCAAAGTGCCAGGCTCTAGGGGCTGGGTGAAAGCCCCTCAGCCATGGGCTTCAACTCTGCCTCTTGCTCCTGGCCCACTGAAGCTGGAGGCTTTTCTTCACTCAGACAGCTGTGGCTGCTGGGACTGACAAATCCAAAGTCAACAAGTAAAAAGGTACAGTCCTAATATTACCAAACAACATGGCAGAACATTGATTCAAGTCCATTGAAAGTCCCAAGATCGGCAGTGCACGGCAGACTGTTGAACAATGACATGGCTACATGCAGGGTTCAAGTATGCCATAAGCTAGAGACTTTCCTCAGAGCTGCTTCTTAAATACTGGAAGCAGACCACATGCCTAAAGCAGCTACTCAGCTCCTCCAGTAGATTCCACCATGGAATTAATTACCAGTCTCACCATGGAGAATAACTCCATCCAGCTGCCCAGCCACTCAACCAGGCCCAGCCAAGCTGACATACAACCCAAACTATCACAGTTGTCATTAAAATTGGGATACATTTACATGAGAGACCAATATATATTATAATTGCTATAAGTTTCTCTTTCTTACTTTATTTCAACTTTTGGATTGTTGTTGCATTTGCAATCAGTAGAGCCTTTAGTCTTGTCTACATGACACTATATGAAGCCAATAACTAAATAATAGTTTTAAGACATGTTCTTTAGCTTTCTAGGTGCTCTGGTGTTGTAGTGCCTAAGGCATTTGACTGCTAACCAGAAGGCCAGTGATTCAAACCCATCAGCCACTCCTCAGAAGGAAGGATGGGCAATCTACTTCCATAGTGATACTGCTTCAGAAACCCAAGTAGGGGTCTCTATGAGTCAGATCCAACTCAATGGGAGTGGGTGGTCTTTTGCTTTCTTAGGTAGGCTAGCACTTTCAAATAGCTTTCAACTTAGAAGACTTAAAAGTGTTAGGCTTCTTCTATAACATGAAGATACCTTTGGCAGCACTTTTGCGGATTTTGTTCCCTGCTACTTCCTGAGTTTCATGATTAAGAAACTAATATTTTTTTTTTTTTCTAAAAAGGACACATTTACATTCTATAAATGTAATGATTGCATAACTTGAAGAATGTAATCAATGTCACAGAACTTTATGCATAGAAATTCTTGAACGGGTATATATTCTGTTGTTTATATTTTCAACAACAGCAAAAATAAAATAAATTAGAAAAGTACCAACAATATACTAATAATATACATTCTGAAAGGTCACTAGCATTAACATTCTACTTGGGTAAATTTTTTTCTTTAAATTAAAAAACTGAAACTTGTTTAGAATTAAATAACATTATAAGTTTTTATTGGAACAATTAACGTTTCTTTCGGCTAATGTTGTAATTCCTGTAATTGGAATGAACTTATTAATGGATTGTTTAATTAATTCAATTATGACAATAAGACCAAGATTCATGATTTACTTTATATTCAGGTCAGTCATATACCTTAATTTTTTTTCCCTTAAGTAAATGCTCAATATACATGTGTTATGAAAATATGGACTATTAGCCAAAAACTGCTAAAATTTTATTTCCATCAAATTTATAAATTTAAAAGTAATTATCTGATACAAAAAGTTCCTACATAGCTCAAATAATTTGCACTGGACTACTCAATGGCACATACAACAGCAACAACTAACATAATGTTGGTGATTTAAACCTAAACAACATGGAAAAAAGATCGGTAATTTGCTTCCTTTAAGATTAGAGACAAGAAAACTCTATGAAGTAGTTCTGCTTTGTAATACATGAGTCAGAATTGAATAGATGACAACAAATTGGATGTTTTTACTATATGATATAAAAGTGCTCATATATTTTTTAACATAATTTGCAGGAGCCAACAGAATAAAGATCAAAAGAGAGAGGAAAATCATGGGCAAACAATAACATAAATAAAAATACATGCTTTTAAATAAAATGTTAGCAAACCAAATTTTGTAATGCATTAAAGCACATATGTGTACTATTTCAAAGTAGGTTTAACTCCATGAATGCTTGGATGGTTTAAATTAGAACATTAGTCAATATAATTATAAAGCATACTTTGGAATAGAGTTAATCAGAAAGGTTAATCAGGAATTATATGGAGAATATGATAAAATATTAATTGAATATATGAAGACATGAACAAATGGAAATAAATCCTGTTCTGGGTTGAGAAGACTGAATAATAAAAATATGTTAATTCTCTAAATACAATACACATACTCTTCACTTATTGACTGTCTTGTTAGCTGGAATTTTGCATTAATGACAATAGTAAAAAATCTACAATCTGACTATTTTGTGCATCAGTGACATATGTCTGGCAGTAACAAATGCCAAGGGAAAAGTAACACTGGCTGAGATGGTTAAGGCTATATGTTGACTTGGCTGAACCATAATCCTCAGTGGTTTGGCAGTTACGTGATGATGTAATTTGGTGGTTATGTAATGATGTAGTCATCTTCCTTTTTATGATGTGATGTAGTCATTTTTAATTTTTGCATGACACCAATTTTCACATAGTGACCTATTCTTTGGAACCTAGCCATGTTGATAAGTGAGCTTAACAAGTTGTGAAACATCCTGATCAGCTACGGATTCACTGGAAGCCCAATTGTCCATCAATGAGGAGTGGGTGTATATCATTCAATACAATCACAGCTAGAATATTAACACTTTTTATTTTCCCTGTTCTCCTTTTGGAATTAGGGAGAAAAAAAAAAATTAATATTCAAATTGAGAATAAATGCAAGATAATATCTAGGAAGACAATGAATATGAGAATAAGTGGACCAACTAATTGACATACCAAATATCAGAATATACTCTAAAATGAAAGCAATCAAATCAATAAATTTTTTATGTAAGGATAGGAAAATGGATTAAATTATAGAGGAGAGAATTCAGAATCAGAAACAATTATTCATTTGCAATGAATACTGACTCAGTCAGTTGCTTATGTGTTTGGAATTTATGTAAAGACTCACAAGACAAACATGCTCCCAATTTCCTTAGTTTTACAGCAGTATACAGCAGGACAGAGGAGGTGTCAGCCACAGGGACCCAGGTAAGGGTGGTAGGAGAGGTTTCCAACAGGGAGACAAACTTCTCTGTTGGTTTGCCCTACCGTGGTGACACGTTGATGTGAGTTTTGAGGCTGATGTGAGTTTTGAGGTGTTTCTAACCCAGTGGGATGCACATGGTGCACAGGTATCAGCCCAGCTTACAGACTGAAACAGACTAGGAAGAAGGAAGAGGCCATCCACTTCTCAAATAATTGGCCAGGGAAAATCTTCTGAATAGCAAAGAAACACTGTCTGACACATTACTGCACAACTTTATGAATAGTCCAATTAGGTTAAAAGGCTCCCAAAATAGGACTGGGAAAGAGCTGCATCATCTGAGTAAACCCAGCCTTACTACTATGGATAAGGTAAAGCTTTCGAGACCTCCATTTGCTGATGTGGCATCACTCAAATTGAGGAGAAATAGCTGTAGATATCCATTAATCATTGGAACATGGAATGTACAAAGTATGAATCTAGGAAAATTGGAAGTTTTCAAGGATGAAATTGAATACATAAAGATTGATATCCTCATAATTAGTGAGCTGAAATAGACTGGTTTTGGCCATTTTGAATTAGATGACCATATGATCTACTATGCCAGGAATGACAGTTTGAAGAGGAATGGCATGGCATTCATCATCACAAAGGATGTTTCAAGATCTGTCCTGAAGTACAATGCTGTCAGTGATAGGGTAATATTCATATGCCTACAAGGAAGACCCATTAATATGACTATTATTCAACTTTATGCACCAACCACCAAAGTAAAAAATGAGGAAATTGAAGATTTTTATCAACTTCTGCAGTCTGAAATTGACCAAACAGGCAATCAGGATGTGTTAATTATCACTGGTGCCTGGAATGCAAAAGTTGGAAGCAAAGAAGAATCACTGGTATTTGGAAAATTTGGCCTTGGTGACAGAAATAGTGCTGGAACTTGCATAGTAGAATTTTGCAAGACCAATGACTTATTCATTGCGAACACCTTTTCTCAACAACATAGACAGTGACTCTACACGTGGACTTCACCAGATGGAACACACATGAATCAGATTGACTACATCTGTGGCAAGAGGTGGTGGAAAAGCTCAATATCTTCAGCCAAAACCAGGCCAGGAGCTGAATGTGGAACAGACCATCAACTGCTCATATGCAAGTTCAACTTGAAGTTAAAGACAATTAAAACAAGTCCAAGAGAGCCAAAATACGATCTCCTGAATTTAGAGATCATCTAAAGAATAGATTTGATGCATTGAACACCAATGACCGAAAATCAGAAGAATTGTGGGAGGATATCAAGAACATTATCCATGAAGAAAGCAAGAGATCACTAAATAGATGAGAAAGGAAGAGAAGACCAAAATGGATGACAGAAGAGACTCTGAAACTTGCCCTTGAGGGGAGAGTAGCTAAAGCAAATGGAATAAATGACAAGATAAAGGAGCTGAACAGAAGATTTCAAAGAGCAGCTCGAGTACCACGGATTGCTAAAAGAACTAACAGGTCTATCCTGGAGGAAGTGCACCCAAAATGCTCCTTTGAATTGAGAATGGCCAGACTTCATCTCACCTACTTTGGTCATGTTGTCAGAAGGGACTATTCCCTGGAAAAAGATGTCATGCTTGGTAGGGTGGAGGGTCGATGAAAGAGGGGAAGGCCTTTGATGAGATGGATTGATGGGCAATGATGGGCTCAAGTATAGCAGGGATCATGGAGCTGGTGCGGGATCGGGCAGTGTTTCATTCTGCTGTGCATGGGATTGCTATGAGTGGGAAACGACTGGACGGCACCTAACAATAACAACAACATACAGCAGGCAATTGGGTTTCCAGTGAATCACCAGCTGGATCCAGAGGTTTCACAACTTGTCAAACTCAGTTTATAAGCCCTTTCACTCCTTGAGGCACAGATGATTAGAAGAAATATGTTCAAACCCTGTATGGATAAATTCAGTTAAGAGAACCTACCATCTCCACTCTTTTATTATCATTTATTTGTTTTTATTACAGCTTTTTTTGAGTGTATGTGCCAACTTTTGAGAGTACTTTCCAATTGTGACTGAAACTCATTTATAAGGTATTTCACTATTAACAATTTTGATAATGTGGTGCAATTCCTCACATACCAGAGAGCTCTGTTATGAAAAGAAAAAAAA
>NW_006922003.1:1710413-1711632 GCF_000298275.1 Orycteropus afer afer | reverse complement strand
TTTTTTTTTGTTTAACAATGATAGACTTAACATTTTTTTAATAATTAAGAAGATGCAAAATAACAAAATACAGTGTAATAGTGCCCTTGTTAGATTGCTAACAAATTTAGAAGTCTCATGGTGTTGAATCCACCACTCGTCTGTCAGTTTATCATACTGAGGTGGCTTGTGTATTGCTGTGAGGCTGGAGGCTATGCCTCCAGTATTTCAAATATCAGCAGGGTCATCCATGGTGGACAGGTTTCAGTGGAGCTTCCAGACTAAGACAGACTTGGAAGAAGGAAGGGGCTATCCACTTCTCAAATAATTGGTCAGTGAAAACCTTATGAGTAGCAGTGAAGCACTGTTAGATTACTGAAAAATTTTATAAATAACCCTGAAACACTGTCCGATACAGTAACGGAAGATGAGCCCTTCAGGTTAGCAGACACTCAACATACGACTGGAGAAGATCTGTCTCCTCAAACTAGAGTTGACCTTAATGAAGTGGATAGAGTAAGCTTTTGGAACATCCATTTGCTGATGTGGCACAACTCAAAATGGAGAGAAACAGCTGCCAACATCCATTAATAATCAGAGCATTTAATGTACAATATATGAATGCAGGAAAATTGGAAGCTGTCAAAAATGAAATGGAACACATAAAGATCAATATCCCAGGGATTAATAAGCTAAAATTCACTGGTTTTGGCCATTTTGCATCAGACAACCATATGATCCACTATGCCAGGAATGACAAAGTGAAGAATAATAGCATGCCATTCACAGTCACAATGTTTCAAAATCTATCCTGAAGTACAATGCTGTCAATGACAGAATAGTATCTATATGCCTACAGAAAAGACCAGTTAACACTATTATTCAAATTTACTCACTGACCACCAAAGCTAAAGATAAGGAAATTCAAGATTTTTACCAACTTCTGCAGTCTGAATTTGACCAAACAGACAATCAAGATGTATTGCTTATTACTGGTGATTGGAATGTGGAACTTGGGAACAAAGAAGAATCACTGATAGGTGGAAAATATGGACTTAGTGATAGAAATGACACTGGAGATGGCATGATAGAATTTTGCAAGGCCAATATATTATTCATTGCAAATACTTTTTTTTCAACAACATAAATGGTGGCTGTATCCACGAACCTAACCAGGTGGAATACACCACAGATCAACTACATCTGTGGAAAAAGGAGACAGAGAATCTCAATATCTATA
>NW_006922003.1:1706405-1709708 GCF_000298275.1 Orycteropus afer afer | reverse complement strand
AAAGTCAATTATTAAAATGAAATATTAGAAAACCAAAAGGGAAGAACACACTTGGCATTTCAGAAACTGAGAACACTGAAGAAAAAATTCAAGTTGCAAATTTCAAGCAAAATTCGAGTTGCAATACTGAAAGATTCTATGGGCAAACATTGAATGATGCAGGAAACAGCAAAAGGAGATGGAAATAATATACAGAGTCACTGTACCAAAAAGAATTGATCAACGTTCATCCATTTCAGGAGGTGACATATGATCAAAAACCAATGGTATTGAAGAAAGAACTCAAAATGGCACTGAAGGAATTGGTGAAAAACACTGGAAAAATAAAACCTCACTATTGTTACTCAGTTCCAACTCATAGTGACCCCTCCTTGAGTCTCTGAGGTGGTATCTGTACGGAAGTAGCTTGCCCAGTCTTCCTTCACTAGGCTCCAGAAATTGATGGAATACCCATTGAAATGTTGCAACAAATGGATGCCATACTGGAGGGATTTACTTATCTATGCCAACAATTTTGGAAGGCAGCTCCCCGGCCAACTGACTGGAAGAGATCCATATTTGTGCTCATTCCAAAAAAAGGTGATTCCACAGAGTGTGGGGATTATTGAACAATATTGTTAATATAACATGCTAGTAAAATCTTGCTGAACATCATTCAAAAACGGTTGCAGCAATATATTTACAGGGAACTTCCAGAAATACAAGCTGGATTCAGAAGAGGACATGTAACATGGGATGTCACTGCTGATGCCAGATAGATCTTGGCTGAAAACAAAGAATACCAGAAAGATGTTTACTTGTGTTTTATTGATTATGCAAAGGCATTCAATTGTGGGGATCATAACAAATTATGGATAACATTGAGAAGGACGGAAATTCCAGAACACTTAAATGTGCTCATGAGGAATCTGTACATAGAAGAGGAGGCTGCTGTTTGAATAGGACCGAGGGATACTGCATGGTTTGAAATCAGGAAGGGAGTGTGTCAGAGTTGTAATCTTTCACCATATTTATTCAATCGCTGTTCTGAGCAGACAATCTGAGAAGCCAGAATATATGAAGAAGAGCATGGCATCAGGATTGGAAGAAGACTCATTAACCATCTATGATATACAGATGACATAACTTTGCTTGCTGAAAGTGAACATGACTTGAAGCACTTATTGAAGAAGATTAAAGACAAAAGTCTGCAGTACGGATTACATCTCAACATAAAGAAAATGAAAATCCTCACAACTGGACTGATAGGCAGCATTATGATAAATGGAAAAAAGTTTGGTGTTGTAAAAGATTTCATTTACTTGGTTCCACAGTGAACGCCAATAGAAGCAGCAGTCAAGAAATCAGAAGATGTATTACAGTGGGAAAATCTGCTGCAAAAGATCTCTTTCAAGTGCTGAAGAGCAAAGATGCCTATTTGAAAACCAATATGCTTCTTACTGAAGCCGTGGTGTTTCCAATCACCTCATATCCACGTGAAAGTTGAACAATAAATAAGGAAGACCAAAGAAGTGTTGATGCTTTGAGTTGTGGTTTGGCAAAGAATGCTGAAGTACATGGAATACCAGTTGTTGTTGTTGTTATTATGTACCATCGAGTCATCTCTGACTCATAGAGATCTTATGTACGACAGGACAAAACACTGCGCAGTCTTGTGCGAGCCTCACAATCCTTGCCATACCTGAGCTCATGGTTGCAGCCACTGTGTCAATCCACCTTGCTGAGGACCTTCCCCTTTTTTGTTGACCCTCCACAAAGCATGATATCTTTTCCAGAGAATGGTCCATTTTGACAACAGGACCAAAGTAGGTGAGAGCTATCTTGCTTCCAAGGAGCATTCTGGCTGCACTTCTTCCAGGACAGATTTGATAGTTCTTTTAGCAGTCCATGGTACTTTAAGCATCAACTCTTCTTTGGTCTTCCTTATTCATTGTCCATCTCTCACATGCATATGAAGTGATTGAAAATACCATAGCTTGGGTTAGGGGCACCTTAGTCTTCAAGAAGACATCTTTGTTCTTCAGTACTTGAAAGAGGTCTTTTGCAGCAGATTTGCCCAATGCCATACATCATCTGATGTCTTCACTGCTTCTTCCATCGATGTTGATTGTAGAACCAAGTAATATGAAGTTTTTGACAACTTCAATCTTTTCTCCATTTATCATGATGCTGCTTATTGGTCCAGTTGTGAGGATTTTTGTTTTATTTATATTGAGGTGTAATCCATACTGCAGATTGTAATCTTCAATCTTCATTAGTAGGGACTTCAAGTCATCTTCACCTTCAGCAAGCAAAGTTGTGTCACCTGTGTATTACAAGTTGTTAATGAGTCTTCCTGGCAGAAGAACTAACAAATCAGTTCAGGATGAAGTGCAACCAGAATGCCTTTTGGAAGCTAGAATGGCCAGACTTTGTCTCACCTACTTTGGTCATGTTGTCAGAAGGGACCATTCATGCTTGGTAAAGTGGAGGGTCAACACAGCAAGGGGAAGGCCCTAAATGAGGTGGATTGACACAGTGGCTGCAATAATGGGCTCAGGTATAGTAAGTATTGTAAGGTTGGCACAGGACTGGGCAGTGTTTTGTTCTGTTTTACATAGGGTTACTATGACTTGGAGCTCACTCAACAGCACCTAACAACAACAGATCTATCTATCTATCTATCTATCTATCTATCTATCTATCTATCTGTCTAATCTGTCTGTCTATCTATCACTCTGATGGTGTAGGGAACAGGCCATCTGGCTGCTAACCAAAAAGTTGGTTCAAACCCACCATCTGCTCTGCAGGAGGAAGAAGAGCATCTCCTTCCATAAAGATTTAAAGCCTTGGAAACCCAGTGGGTGTGGCTATGAGTTGGAAATGACTCAATGGCAGTGGGTTTAGTTTTTTGTGTGTATATATGTGTGAGTGTGTGAACACACATGTAGATATATGTATATATTTGTGGTAAAACTTATTAAACTTTGCAATGTATGTATAGAAATGATAGCTGAATTTCAGCTTTAAGGTAGTACATAATCTTGCAGAGCAACCCAGAAAAAAGGATGGAGCCCTGACTCTAAATTTTATTTATTTATTTGTTTAATCATCCATACATGCTGGAAAATTTTAATGACTGCCTGTAATTTTTTAGTTACTGTTCCAGGGGATAAAGCAATATCTATGCATAATAAGTACATAAAATATAATTAAAAAAAAAACCACTTACCTTCTGTTTATTTATCAAATTTATATAGTAATAGTTTTTACCTGGGTGTTTTATCTTTTTACTGTAGGCATTGTGAAAGGGATGTTACAAGA
>NW_006922003.1:1699151-1705715 GCF_000298275.1 Orycteropus afer afer | reverse complement strand
CCTTATCATTAGTAAGTTCTGGTGTTACTTAAGATCATGATCTGCTGAGTTTGCTTTGATAATTTAGTGCCTTGTGCTTCTACATAAAGAAGAAAGAAGAACCAAAACCAGAAAGAAGAACCAAAACCACCAAATCCACTGCCATCAAGTCAATTCTGACTCATAGTGACCTGTAGAGTTTCCAGGGCTATAAATGTTTACAGAAATATTGTCTCACCTTCCTCTTTAGGAACAGATTGTGGGTTTGAACCACTGATCTGGTCTGCAACAAAAGTCTTACCCACTGTGCTACCAGATCTCCTTGAAAAATAAGGACAGTCATCAATAACCTGGCTCTGGTAAAAACCTACTTGAAGTAAATGGATATTGGCACACCTGATAGCTCTGACTGGTGGTATGTGTGTTCACTTGACCTTACACTGAACGCATGTATGGTCAGTCCTACATAACCATGGGTGGGGAGAACCAGCAACCCCATTAGACACTGCTCTTCTTTACTGATCTAGAAGCTGAAAGAGCAGGACACTTCACTCAGTTTACCTTTCTCTAGAAGTAAGCTCACATACACCCTTAGTTTGTCAAATGGTATTCAAATGTTTGTCATATCTTTAATTTGCAGTAAGAAAAAGTGAAAGCAATTAAACATTTTGAGGTCAGAATTGTTTTATTCCTTGTATATCTGAAAGAATCTTAGAAATTCTAAACAAACATACAATTGCCAGACACTTAAAATAGTTTCTCTGTCTTGGATTTAAAGACACTTTTAACTGCCGATCTTTGGGTTAAATCTAGGAGGAAATTAATTTCCAGGTTAGGGTTTGTAACTGTGTGCTAGTAACTGTCCCTTTGACCTGTTGTGTACAACCAGCTAAAACAGGCCTAATATGAAAAATATTTCTTCCCTGAAGAGGGAACAATAGTGGAATCAAGAACAAAAATACTTCAATATTGAAAATAAAAGAGTGGAAGCCTAGGTGATAGAAAGCCAGGCCTAAATTAATAGTTTAATTAATGAAATAGACCAAATAAATAGAATAGCTGTGAGGACTATTTAGCTGTATCTAATATCTATGGGCACTCTCGTGGTGTAGTGCCTAAGACATTTGACTGCTAACCAGAAGGCTGGTAGTTCAAACCCACTAGCCACTCCTTGGAAGGAAGGTTGAGCAATCTACTTCCGTAGTGATACTGCCTTGGAAACCCAAGGAGGGGTCTCTATGAGTTGGAGCCAACTCGAGGGCAGTGAGTTTTGTTTTGTTTTGTTTTAGTATCTGTGGAGTTTATAATTGGTGGTCCAAGTGAGAAAGTGTTGATATTCCATAAGAGAGCACCAAATCAAATTTTACTGAACAGAGAACTACCAGAGGTAAGTATTTTGCAAAGCACAATTTTAAAATGTAAACTTTCACCCCTCACCTCGAATCAACATTTGAGGGAAGGAACAGTATTGGAAGTGTCTATGACCAGCATGGTGATATTGGGGAAAGGAAAGGCACTGAAATGTACACAAAAGATACAGACAACAGAGACAAATGTTATTACAGGCACAACACTGCAGTATCACTAGCACCAAATACCAGGCTACAGATTAACGAATAGACAGGTGAAAAGAGCAGGTAGGGGTAGGAGAACAGGAATGCACCCTAGACCAAAGATAAATTTGGCCAAAGATAATCTTACATATGTATTGTGCAACAAATTTAGCCACATACCTTACAGAAACAACAGAAGACAGAGTAGGAGTTTTCAGAGACAATCAAACATCTTGTGAGGGACAATCACCAGGCCTGGAGGCTCAGGACCATATTCTTGGGGGACACCATATTTTGCTCTACAACCTACTTTGGTGAGTAGCAACTGGCATCTTAAAAGCTTTCAAGTAGCCATCTAAGATGAAACTATTCGTCTCCTCTCTGATGGGGCAAAGGAGAATGAAGAAAATCAAAGTCATCTGGAAACAATTAGTTCAAAGATAAGATGCACCATGAGAACCTCAGGCTCCATGACCTGAGGCCACAAGAACTAGATGGTGCCCAGCTACCAATGCCAAACACTTGGAAGGAGATGAAACCTGGAGATCCTGAGAACAGGAGGAAAAATGTGGAAAACAATTCAAAAACACAAAAATGACCAGAATTACTGGTTGGATAGAGACTGGTGGAACCCCCAAGACTATGCCCCCAGATTATGCTTTGAGCCTAGAAATGAAGTCACAAAAGTAAATAAATGAATAAAATGTAAGGTTTCAGATGATCTTAACTTTAATTCACTTTTTAAATGTAAATTGCAAAGAAAAATCTGATCATACAATTTAAAAATTACATTTGTATTATTAAATCTTGAATAACCCCTTTGTATAGCTTCTGCATAAGAGAATTTAAGATATCATTACATAAAAACATTTATCTTTTCAGTAGCTGGAAGCACTAGGTATTTCCCCCTTCTCAATTATCAAAACCACTTTAAAACCATGATAAAAGTTCCAGAGAGATTTGTTCTATAAGTTAACAAACTTCATTTAATTTTTCTTATTCCTCTGTGACTTTTTTTGTGTGTAGCTATATTTCCTACCTTTGAATAGCTTATCTAATGATGGTCGTGGCCCCTGTGTACTGTGGCATTACCCTAACAGAGCTTCTTTTACACATGATAAGAAGAATATTACAAAGTAAAAAATACAAGGGGTTATAACCCTGGGAGATTAGTATGTAATTCAGTTACAAAGTCAATCAAACACAAGTCATAAATCCCTAAGAAAACAGGCTTAATTAGTTTGGGTGCATGCCTCATGAAACTACTTGTCAGGGAACTTAATTAATTTTATTTAAAAAAAAAATAAAGCTTACATTAGTGGCAATAAAATATCCCTGTGGCATTAGTCCATTAATAGTCATTTTGTTGACATATATGACAGAATATTATATTTCAGGGTCATGTATTGCTAATCCATTGTTAATACTGGAGAATCTCGTTATCCTTCTTGTGTGCAGCAAACTTACTTCATACTATGCAATTTTAACTCTGAGAGTAATATTCTCCTTGGCAAATTACTCTTTCAAGTATGGTTTATTATTGAGTAGCATAAACTACCCTTTAACTAAGCACTTTTTTGGGAAAATACAATTCTGAATCACATTTCTCTTACTTAGTGGAAGCTACGCTACCATTATCTTGAATAATTCTACTAATATTACTTACTTTTTCCTAGCATCACTCTGTCATAGTTTCCTCCAAAACAGATTTTAATCTTGGTAAAATAAAAATTAGTAAAGAGAAAGAATGTTTGAATACCACGTTGAATATTTATGAAATTTTTTACATACTGTTTTCTTCTGAATAATACCATATTATATCAAGTTATTTTAAAGGAACCCTGATGGTGCAATAGTTTAAGCAGTTGGTTGCCAACCAATGGCTCTGTGAGAGAAAACCCTCATGATCTGCTTCCATAAATATTACAGCCTAGGAAATCCCAAAGGACTGTTCTTCTCCACCTTATAGTGTCTCTGAGTTGAATCCACTTGGCACACAACCATTATTTTAGAAATTTTTATCACACAGTAGTAGTAGTTTAATCGAGACATCACTCATTGTTCTTGTAACTAACCTCTGAAATTTGAGAGGAAGGTATATTTACCACATTTTACAGGTATCAATGAAGACAGGGTAAATCAAACAGACCCTAGAAGTAGAGTTTTTACAAAGTAATATTTATTCATCTTATTTGTGATGAAAATATTACCTTTGTATGGAGTCTTAGAACCTATTGTAAATTATATTCCACACTTAAATTCTTCATATTTATCACCAAAATTTAGACAATTAAGCATCATAAATCCTAAGAGGATGGAAAGCAAGAATAATCTCTTAAAGTCAGAAAATTATTAACACGTATGTTGTTGTTGTTATGTACCACTGAGTCGGACCCAAATCATAGCGACCCCTCCTTGGGTTGCCGAGACGGTATCACTACGGAAGTAGATTGTCCAACCTTCCTTCTGAGGAGTGGCTGGTGAGTTTGAACTGCCAGCCTTCTGGTTAGCAGTCAAGTGCCTTAGGCACTATGCTACCAGAGCTCCCATTAACAGGTATAGTCATATGGATTTGGAGAGTAACTGCAGTGCAAAATAATAATTGGCATGACATTAGTGAAAAAATAAAACTACTAAAAATCGTCAAATGATATATTATTGATCCTTGAACAAAATGGGGGTTAGAAGCTCTTACCCCCATGCAATTGAAAATATGCTTATAATATCTGACTCCCAAACAACTTAACTACTGTTCATTGGAAGACTTACTAACATAAACAGTTGAATGACACAGCAATTTTTGAGTAATAAAATATTTCATGTATGAAAATTTTTGGATGATTCATTGAAAATTATAACATGTTCCTAAATACTGGATGCAATTTTATATTACAATTCACAACTAATATCAATTTTTATTACAGTTTTGAGTTACTTGTATTTACCCTTAAAAATTTCCACCTTCATTCTCTATGTCTCAATTATTCTGATAATTTGAATATTGGCTAAAACTGAAACATAAAATTGTTAATTGTTGGAAAGTGTTAGTTGTCTAGTTTCAACTAGATTGTTAAAAGAACCTAGAATTCCCTTTCAAAACATGCATCTTCAGTGTGGGTTTACTCCATCATCATGTTGTCTCATTCTCCGTGTGTGTCAAATATCCCTCTGCCTCTTTCTTATGGGACCCACTGGATAATCCAGGATAATCTCCACATCTCAAATATTTAATTATATCACCAATGTCTTTTTTTTTTTCCATCTAAAATCACATTCACAGGTTTCAGGGATTAGGATGTAGATATCTTTTGGGGGCCATTTTTTACCTACTACATTGTACCTAATATTTTAACATATGCCTAGCTTAATTGTTTAAATATAACTTTTGTGTTAAATAAGCTTTTATTTATTTTAGAAATACTTTTCTATAATTTTAACATCTCTAAGAAAGAGGGAAAAATATTCTTTGAAAGATAGGTGAACTTCTGTTGTTGTTGTTATGTGCCCTCAAGTCAGACCCGACTCATAGCTACTCCTCCTTGGGTTTCCGAGACAGTATCACTACAGAAGTAGGTTGCCCCGTCCTTCCGAGGAGTGGCTTGTAGGTTTGAAAAACCAGCCTTCTGGTTAGCAGTCAAGTGCCTTAGACACTATACTACCAGAGCTCCTAGAAAGAGATGGCCCGGCTATCTGGCTGGCAGAAGCTGGTGGGTTTGAACCGCCAACCTTGGGTGTGGCAAGTGACTGCCTTACACCTGAGTGTCATTTAATTCATAGGAAATTCTGTGACTATGAAGGACAGTTCATAATGATAAATTTGATAAAATTGCAATCTCAAAAGATTTTAACTCTTTTTTTTCAGAATTTGATAATGTGTTTTATTGATGGATAGTGGTCAAAGCATATGTGCCCTTTGATATTTCCTGATATTATCAGCTCCTAGTATGGTTTGGTTTGGTTTAGTATATTGACTAAAGAGCTCTGGTGGCATAGTGGGTAAGCCATTTGGCTGCTAACCCCAGGTTGGCAGTTCAAACTCACCAGTTACTCCTTGGTAGAAAGATGAGGCAATCTACTTCCATAAAGATTTACAGCCTTGAAAACACAATGGGGGTTGCTATGAGTTGAAATTGAGTCAAGGGCAGTGCTTCTTTTTTTTTTTTTTTTGGTAGTGTTTTGCCAACTTCACTATTCTTGCCTGAAAGTTGAGTCCCTCAATACTGCTAACGAGCCTTGTGATAATAGTTACAACAGACTGACTTGTATAGAATCAAACCACTCTTTCTGACATTTTCTCACTTCCAGTCTCCACTTCTTTCTGTGTGGGTCACTCTCACTGCTGTTTTTACCAGTCTGCAGGAGTATTCTTTTATGCATAGCCTCAGCTGAATTTTTTTTTCCCTTAAGTAGGTATCACTAACTTTTTATTATTCAGTGAGTTAAAAATTAGCTTTCTCATTTGTGAGTCAGGAATATATATTTTATAACCCATCATTTTTTCCTAATTTGCTACAGGAGAAGCAGTGTTTCCAATCCACCATTTTTTCTCAAAAAATATATTATAGGCTTACCAAATCCCAAACATACTGTCACCTTACAGTACTTTCTTCCTAAAATGATTATACTGCTTCTACGTACATGACAGAAAAGGAAGAAAACTGAAATATTCAGGGACATCATTTAAGAGTTCACACTGGAGAAGACATTTGGAAAAATGAAGAGTCAGAAAAAGTGAGAATGGCTTTATAGGAAGAGCTAAGAGTATGTGTCAAGAAAAAAATGTGTGAAATGGTTTGTGTATTGTGTGAAAGGTGAGACATTTTGTGACATTTGAGCACATATTAGGATAAAGTGATAGAAACTGAAGCTGAGGAGGTAAATGAGATTATTTTTAAACTAATATTCTTTAATAATTCAACAAACAAATATTAATCAAATTCCTGTTATAATCCAGACACTGGGAATTGTTTACACACATTTGTATCAATATGTCAAGGAATTTGAAATTTATCATAAGGAAAAAAAAAAAAAA
>NW_006922003.1:1694711-1698851 GCF_000298275.1 Orycteropus afer afer | reverse complement strand
CATTTACTGACAATGTATTTACTTTATAGGTGATGATGGGTAGTGTGGTGAGCAGAATTTAAGATGACCTCTAAGATTTCCCATCCCTATTGTAGATGCCCTACATTAGTCAGGAGTTAGTAAATATGATGGATTTTGCTGCCATGATTAGGTTATGTTATATGGCACAAATGACTTAATGTAGGGAGATTTTGGAGTCTGCCCCTTTCAAAACAGAGAGCTTTCTTTGGCTGGAGGCAGAAGAAAAAGTCGGAGATTTAGAGCATAAGATGAAATTGAAATGCCATTGCTGGTTTGAAGACCGAAGGGTCCATGCAACCAGAAATATAGACAGCCTCTAGGTGTTGAAAACAGCCTTTGTCTTTAAGTCAGCAAGGAAAATGGAACTTAGTCACACAGCTGCAAAGAGTTGAATGCTATCAACAAGAATGGACTTGGAACTGGGTTTTCCTTCAGGAACTGCAGAAAACTCACCCAGTCAACACCTTGATATCAGCCATGTGATATTTCTAGCAGAGAACTCATCTACGTCATGACAGATTCTTGACCTATAGAAAGTAAGAATTAAGTGAATATTGTTTATGCTGTTTATTTTCTGGCAAATTAATATACAGCAATGGAAAGTAAATACAAACATCAATTAGTGCAAAAATAAGAAAACAAAATGTTTAAAATAATAAATTAGAATAGATTTTAGAAAATCCTGTGGTGTCATATAACAATAATTTGGAAAGCTATTTAAACTGATTTCCTTTAGAAATTAATAATACAATATCTTCTATAAAATATTGAAAACATGAACAGTCCAGACCAGTAACTGTGGAAGAAAATTACCACATTACTGAAGTGCTATCATTATGGAGAGTACAGAATGGATTAGTTTTTAAATTAAGTTTTAAAGCTTCAAAAATTTCTGTATTTCATATATTGAAAATCTTTACGGAACTATGGTACTCTTCTCAACCCATTCTCTGAGGCAAAAATAATTAAGGTAATACACCATCTTTTTAGACATAATCATATACATTATGTTGTTGTAGTTAACTGTCATCATGTCAATTCCAACTCATGATGACCCCTATGTTACAGGGTGCAACTTCCCAGTATGGTTTTCTTGACTCTGATCTTAATGGAAGTAGATTGACAAAAGTTTTCTCTTGTGGTACCACTGGGTGGGTTTTACTGCCAAACTTTAGGTTAACAATTGAATGCTAACCATTTGTGCCACCTAGGCACATATTGTGCACAACTCAAAATTGGAAGAAGCAGCTGCAAATATGCATTAATAATTAGTATGTGGAATACATGAATCTAGGAAAATTGCAAGTTTTCAAAAATGAAATAGAACACATAAAAAATTGATACCGTAGGCATTAGTGAGCTGAAATGGACTGGTTTTGGCCATTTTGAATCAGACATTCACATTGTCCACTATGCCGAGAATGACAAATTGAAAAGGCATGGCACTTCAAAAGAATGGCACTATCATAAAGAATGCTTCAAAATCTGTCCTGTAGTACAATGTTGTCAATGATAGGATAATATCCATATACCAATAAGGAAGACCAGTTAATACTACTATTATTCAAAATTACACACCAACCACCAAAGTGAAAGATGAAGAATTCAAAGATTTTTACCAAATTCTGCAGCCCAAAATTGACCACATATGCAATCAAGATGTATTGATAATTATTGGTGATTGGATTGTGAAAGTTGGAAACAACAAAGAAACATCAGTAGTTGGAAAATATGGCCTCAGTGAAAGGAATGACAATGGATATCACCTGATTGAATTTTGCAAGACCAAAGACTTGTTCATTGAAAATACCTTTTTTCAACCCATAAACTGAGACTGTACACAAGGACCTCACCAGACAGAGTGCACAGGAATCAAATCAACTACATCTGTGAAAAGAGACCATAGAAAAGCTCTATATCATCAGTCAAAACAAGACCAGGAGCTGACTGTGCAACAGACTGTCAATTGCTCATATGAAAGTTCAAGTTGAAGCTGAAGAAAATTAAAACAAGCTCACAAGAGGCAAAATATATCCCACCCAAAATATATCCCACCCAAATATATCCCAGAGACCATTCATCTGAATAGATATGACGTATTGAACACCAGTGACCAAAAGCTAGGCAAGTTGTAGGATGACATCAAGAACATCATACATGAAGAAAGCAAAAAGTCATTAAAAAGACAAGGAGAAAAGACCAATACTGATGTCAAAAGAGATTCTTAAACTTGCTCTTGAACAAAGAGTAGTTAAAGCAAATGGACAAATGATGAAATAAAAGAGCTGAAGAAAATATTTCAAAAGGCAGCTCAAGAAGACAAAGTAAGTATTATAATGAAATATGTACAGACCTGGAGTTAGAAAAGGAGCTCTGGTGACATAGTGCCTAAGGCATTTGACTGCTAACCTGAAGGCTGGTGGCAGTCAAACTCACTGGCCACTCCTCAGAAGGAAGACTGGCAAACTACTTCCCTAGAGATACTACCTCAGAAACCCAAGGAGGGGTCACTATGAGTTGGGACCAGTTTGACGGCAGTGAGGTTTGTTTTTGTTTTTTTTGGTTTGGAGTTAGAAAATCAAAAAGCACATGCTTGGAATTTCTCAAGCTGAAAGAACTGAAGAAAAAATTCCTCGAGTTATAATATTGAAGGGTTTTATGGCAAAATATTGAATGATGCAGGAAGCATCAAAAGAAAATGGAATAATACAGAGACACTGTACCAAAAAGAATTGGTCAATGTTCAAACATTTCAGGAGGTAGCATATGTTCAAGAACCAATGATATTGAAGGAAAACATCCAAGCTGCACTGAAGGAACTGGAGAAGACAATCCAAAAATGGTTGCAGCAATATATTGATATGGCACTTCCAGAAATGCAAGCTGGATTCAGAAGAGGATATGGAATGAGGGATATCATTGTTGATGTCAGATGTATCTTGGTTGACAGCAAAGAATACTAGAATGATATTTACTGGTGTTTTATTGACTATGCAAAGTATATTTACTGTGTGGATCATAACAAATTATGGATAACATTGTGAAGAATGGGAATTCCAGAACACTTAATTGTGCTCATGGAGAAGCTGTACATAGACCAAGAGGCCATCATTTGAACAGAACAAGTAAATACTTCATGGTTCAAAATCAGGAATGGTGTGTGTCAGAGTTATATACTTATTCAATCTGTATGCTGAGAAAATCATCAAAGAAGCTGAGAATACAGCAACCAGATTGGAGGAAGATTCATTAACAACCTGAGATATCCAGATGACACATCATTGCTTTCTGAAAGTGAACATGACTTGAAGCACTTACTGATGAAAATCAAAGACTACAGTCTTCGGTATGGATTACACCTCAACATGAAAAAAAATAAAATAAAAATCTTCACAGCTGAACCAATGAACAACATCATGATAAATGGAGAAAAGATTGAAGTTGTCAAAGATCCACAATCAACACCCATGGAAGCAGCAGTCAAGAAATTAGATATTAAAAAAAAGAAAAAAAGAGAGAGAGAGAAAGAAATCAGATGTCATATTAAATTGGGAAAGAGTGCTGCAAGGGGCCTCTTTAAAGTGTTAAAAAGCAAAACAGTCACTTTGAAGATGAAGGTATACCCAACCCCAGCCATGGTATTTTCAATTGCCTGATATGCATTTGAAAGCTAGACAATGAACAAGGAGAAACAAAAAAGAACTGATGCCTTTGAATTATGGTGTTGGCAGAGAATGTTGAATATACCGCAGACTGCCAGGAGAGCAAACACATTTGTCTTGGATGAAGTACAGCAGAATGCTCCTTAGAAGCAATAATGGTAACACTTTTTCCTCATGTACTTTGCACATATTATCAGGAGGGATCAGTCCCTAGAGAAGGATATCATTCTTGGTAAAGTGGAGGGTCAGTGAAATAGATGAAGACTCTCAACAATATAGATTGATACAGCGGCTGCAACAACTGACTCAAGTATAGCAACAATTGTGAGGATGGTGTAGGATTGGATATTGTTTCCTTCTCTTGTACGCAGGCTCACTTTGAGTCAGAATTGACCTGATGGCACCTGGCAACAAAAGGAGAGAGATAGCTCTCATGAAAGATTAATATCAAGTGACT
>NW_006922003.1:1690395-1693446 GCF_000298275.1 Orycteropus afer afer | reverse complement strand
CTGGGATGCTCTTTGGAAACAAGAGTGGACAGACTTCATCTCACCTACTTTGGTCATGTTGTCAGAAGGGACCATTCCCTGGAGAAGATCAGTCTTGGTAAGAGTTTTGGTGAAAAAGGGGAAGACCATCAACAAGATGGATTGACACAATGTCTGCAATGATGCGCTCAAGTACAGCAAGGATACTGAGGATGGTGTACGACTGGGCAGTGTTTCATTCTGTTGAACATAGGGTCATTATGAATCGGAGCTGACTCAATGTAACCTAACAACAACAACATAGGGTAGTTGCCAGTACTAAACATAAAGAAACACTGATATGGCTAATACCACGTGGTAGACCAGCTACATTCTACTTTACATATAATAATTTCAAAGTGTATCATTATATTAAAAAGTATAATAATGGCACAAGAAAATATTACTTTTTCTCTAAAAAATAAACCTCTGCAAGTCATTTTTTTCTCTATTTTGTACTTTACCAAATAAGTTGTCTCAAGCCTACTGGGATTGGTGGATATTTATGGAGGAAGAGAGTTGCAGTTTTCAACTGGAATCAAGAGGGAATGTATCCATTTTCTTTTTGATGCAAGTTTTCTGAACAATCTTGCTGCCCAGAATTAATGAGTAATTTACTGAGGTTCATACTAACTCCAGAAGAAAATCAGACAAAAATAATAACTATAGGAAGGAAGAAAAAGAAACATACATTTGTCAGTGTGCATAAATGAATCATTTATTTAATTTCAATATAATGTTGTTTATCACACATATGAAATAAAGTACTTAAAATAATGCAATTTTAAAGCCAGCAGGACTCTTGTAAATCAATTTAACTCCCTATGTTCTCTCATTTTGCAGACACAGAAGACTTAATGAAGATCATGCAAATAGTGCCTGAGACTGGGATTTGTTTCACTGCACCAGAACATATAAGATATGATAATGACCCTATGTTCAACAGAATGAAACACTGCCCAGTCGTACACCATCCTCAGTATCCTTGTAAATATTGTTGTAAATATTATCTGAATCCTATGAGCATATCCCAACACTAAAAATATAAATATAGAAGGGTGATGTTAGAGTTGCCAAAAAGATAGTGAGTAGGTGATAAGATGAATAGATTTTAAGCCAAGGAATTTAAAGATTTGGGATACTAGAGGGAGTATATTAAAAATATAGGAGATAATTGATAAAGAATGATGCTTGAAATTGAGAGTATGGAAGGACTGAAGTGATTAAAAATGAGAAAGCCTAGTGTATGATACTAAACTTATATCTTAGGAAAATATAATAGAAATATATCTGAGGAAGAGTGAAGGAAAAGATCATGGAGAAGAAACCATCAAGGCACTGAGAGATCAGAGTATTGAATGAATCATTTATGAAGAGAAATAAGTTTCTAAGAATGATGACAGGATTGATGCTAGATGAAGTGACAGATTAGGTGTTATATTCTTAAAGGACTAGAAGAGAATAATTCAAGGGTAACCTGATGATGCCTATAAAAAGAAAGGCATGATAGGCTGGGATTAGGGTGAGGAAATAAAATTTAAGGGGGTACCAAAAACTCAATAGACAAGATGAGTAATATATTAATTTTATATTTTAAATAATGAAAATTAATTTTAGAAATCTGTAATGGAAAAAATACCAAAATTTTAAATAAAAACATGTCCAAAGCAGATAAAATATTCTGATAATTTGAGATTCAAGGTTCATGGGGTTAGCTATCACCTCTAGTTGAGATCTTTTCTCTGAGCTGTTCAAAAGCTTACTGGTTTTCCCATTTATATGGCTGCAGGACAGCTCCAACTTGAAATGGGTAAAACTTAACTGCTGGTTCCTACTTCTCTCTTTCCTGGTCCTCTTCCAGTCTTCTCCACTTCAAGTAATTGGGTATTTTATTCTTCCTGTTCTGGTGGTGCAGTGGTTAAACACTCAGCAGCTAAGCAAAAGGTTGGCATCTTGAATCCATCAGCCACTCTATGGTAAAAAAGATATGGCAGTCTGCTTCTGTAAAGATTTATAACTTTGAAAACCTATGGGGCAGCTCTGCTCTGACAGATAGGGTCACAATCAGTCAGAATTGACTCAGTGACAGTGGATTTTTTTTGAGTTTGGTTGCTCAAAACATAAATAATTGGGTCATTGTTACACTCCTCTTCTCCCTCAGAATTTTCTCTAATCTGTCAGCAAATCTCGTAGTGTCTCTTAATTAATTCTCAGACTCTGACCACTTCCAAGCACTTTTAGTACTATTACCCTGTTATTAGCTGCCATGGAGGCAGTCCTCAATTTATGGCAATCCCAAAACAGAGGAACAATATACTCCCCAGTCCTGCACCATCCCTATGATAAGCTGCTGATCCAACCATCGTGATTTATATGGTTTTCATTGTCTGATTTTAGGAGATTGCCAGGCCTTTCTTCATAGTCCCTCTTTGTCTGGAAGCACCATTGAAATCTGTTCATCAATATGCAGATCATTGACAGGTGGTGATGGCTGTGAATGAGGTATATTGGCTGGGAATTGAACTAGGTCTCTCACACGGAAGGTGAAAATTCTACAACTGAACCACCACTATCCCACTGTCACCTTAGGTTATGCATACCTAACTGGTCTTTTATCTTTCACTTAGGCTCCCTATCGGATATTCTCTACCCAGCAGCTAGAGTGATTGATCACTTTACTATGAAGTCAGATGAGATTGCACGTCTGCTCAAATCTTCCAAAGTATTCTTATATCTCTCAGAGTAAAAACAAAAATTCTTAACTGAGTCACATATATGGCCCCTGATTATCTTTGCAATCTTGTTTTCCATGAAACTGTCCTTCAGTATGCTGAAATGGTACTAGCTTCCCTAGTATTCCATGAATCCATCAGGCAAAACTTATGCACTTGCTGCTCTTTATCCCTGTAAGGCTCTTCCCCAAATATCCATATGGCTCACTCACTCGCTCACATCCATCAGGTTTCTCCTCAGGTACCACATTATTAGGAAAATATTAAACTTAACCAGATCATCCAGAGAGGATAAAACTAG
>NW_006922003.1:1686064-1687336 GCF_000298275.1 Orycteropus afer afer | reverse complement strand
GTGTTGTTGTAGTTATGTGCCATTGAGTCAGACCTTACTCATAGCAACCTCTCCTTGGGTTTCCAAGGCAATATCACTATGGAAGCAGACTGCCCAACCTCCCTTCCAAAGAGTGGCTGGTGGGTTTGAACCACCAGCCTTCTGGTTAGCAGTCAAGTGCCTTAGACACTACGCCACCAGAGCTCCTGACACATTTGCCAAATTATCTCCCATTTTCATGCAAACAAATGTGTGACACTTCTGCCATAAAGCTTATTTTTTTAAAAAAAGGTAAATAAAGTACCAATTTATCTAAAAGATAAAATTTTCTCCAGCTAGACTGTGGAGGGTTTTTTTTTTTTATTATATATATGTCATATACTTATTTTCCCTTTAAACTGTATAAACCTAAACCAAACCCACTGCCATAGAGTCTATTTTGATTCATAGGAGCCCCACAGGTCAGAGTAGAACTGCCCCACAGAGTTTTCAATGCTATAAATCTTTTTGGAAGCAGACTGCCTCATCTTCCTCCAGTATAAGAGTTGGTGGGTTTGTACCTCCAACTTTTTCGTTAGCAGCCAGATGCCTTAACCACTCTGCCAACAGAGAGCTTCTTTTATAATATATAACCTAACCTACTGCCATCGAGTCAGATCTGACTCATAACAACCCATCCTTGGATTTCCGAGGCGGTATCACTATGGAAGTAGATTGCCCAACGTTCCTTCTGAGGTGTATTATATATGCATTTTTAAATAAGATATTTTGTGGTACATAGGTTAGAGTTCCACTACCTTTCAGTTTGCTGTACTGTGGTGGCTTACATGTTGCTATTGATTCTGAATGCTATGCTATGGGTATTTTAAATACCAGCAGGGACACCTATGATGAACATGTTTCAGAGGAACTTCTAGCCTAATATAGACTTGGAACAAAGACCTGGCCACCTACTTCTAAAAATTAGCCAATAAAAGGCTTTCATGCCATCAGGAGGGATCAAACAATAGAGGAAGACATCTTCTTTGGTGAAGTTGAGGGCCAGTAAGGATGAGGGAGCCCCTTAGTGATAAGAATTTCCACAATAGATGGAATGAAGAACTTGAACATGTCTATGATTGTGAGACTGACAATGAACTGGACAATACTTCGTCCTGTTGTATTTAATTTTTCTGTGAGTTTTAGCTGACTCAGTGGCACTTACCTGCCTTTAATTTAGAGTCATGGTTACAAACTCTCAGGTGTTTGGTGTCTGTTAATTATTATTATGTTGTTGTTGTTGTTATGTGACAT
>NW_006922003.1:1684014-1685677 GCF_000298275.1 Orycteropus afer afer | reverse complement strand
TTCTTCGCCAACACAACTCAAAAGCATCAACTCTTCTTCGGTCTTCCTTATTCATTGTCCAGCTCTCACATGCAATTGAAAATACCATGGCTTAGGCACATCTTAGTCTTCAAGGAGATATCTTTGGTCTTCAGCACTTGAAAGGTCTTTTGTAGCAGATTTTCCCAATGCAATACTTCTTTTGATATGTTGACTGTTGCTTCCATTGACATTGATTGTAGACCCAAGTAATATGAAGTCTTTGACAACTTCAGTCTTTTCTCTATTTATCATGATGCTGCTTATAGGTCCAGAGGTGAGTATTTTTGCTTTCTTTATATTGAGGTATAATCCATACTGAAGATTGTATTCCTTAAGTAATCTTCCTCAGTAAGTGCTCCAAGTCATCCTCATTTTCAGCAAGCAAAGTTGTGTCATCTGCATATCTCAGGTTGTTAATGAGCCTTCCTCCAATCCCGATGCAATGATCTTTATATAGGCCAGCTTCTCAAATTGTTTGTTCAGCGTACAGATTGAATAAGTATGGTGAAAGGATATAACCCTGACAGAGTCCCTTCCATATTTTAAACCATGCAGTATCTCAGTCTATTTGAACAATAGCCTCCTGATCTATGTACAGGTTCCTCCTATGTACAATTCTGAAATTCTACTTATTGTTGTTCTGGAGTTCCCATTCTTCTCAACGTTATCCATAATTTGTTATGATCCACACAACCGAATGTTTTTGCATAGTCAATAAAACACAACATGTTTTTGGCATTCTTTGTTTTCAGCCAAGATTCATCTCACACCAACTATGATATCCCTTGTTCCATATCCTTTTCTGAATCCAGCTTGCATTTCTGGAAGTTCTCTCTAAGTACACTGCTGCAACCATTTTTGAATTATCTTCAGTAAGATTTTACTTGTGTGTGATATCAATGATGTTGTTTGGTAATTTTCATGTTCTGTAGGAACACCTTTCTTCGGAATGGGTACAGATATGGATCTCTTCCAGTCAGTTGGCCAGGTAGCTGTCTTCCAAATCTCTTGGCATAGCCAAGTGAGTGCTTCCAGAGCAGCATCTGTTTGTTGAAACATCTCAATAAGCATCTGTCAGTTCCTAGAGCCTTGCTTTTCACCAATTCCTTCAGTGCAGCTTTGACTTCTTCCTCCAACACCACTGGTTCTTCATCGTATGCCACCTCCTGAAATTATCATGGACCAATTCTTTTTGAAATAGTGACTCTGTGTATTCCATCCATCTTCTATTGATGTTTCCTGCATCATTCAACATATTGCCCATGGAATATTTCAATATTGCAATTCAAGGTTAAAATATTTTCCTCAATTTTTCAGCTTGAGAAATGTCAATTGCATTCTTCCCTTTTGGTTTTCTAACTACAACTCTGCACATTTCATTATAATAATTGGCTTTGTCTTCTCCAGCTGCTCTTCGAAATCTTCTGTTCAGTTCTTTAATACTTTCTATTCTTTCATTTGCTTTAGTTACTCTCTGTTCAAGCGCAAGTTTCAGAATCTCTTCTGACATCCATTTTGGTCTTTTCTTCCTTTTATGTCTTGTTAATGACCTTTTTCTTTCTCCATGGATGATGTTCTTGATGTCATCGCACAATTTTTCTGGCTTTCAGTCATTGGTCATTTGGTCATTTGGTCATTGGTG
>NW_006922003.1:1681468-1683443 GCF_000298275.1 Orycteropus afer afer | reverse complement strand
TCACTGACAGCATTGTGCTTCAAGATAGATTTTGGAACATTCTTTGTGATGATGGATTTGCCTTGCCATTCCCCTTCAATTTGTTATTTGTGGTGTAGTAGATCATACAGTTCTCTGATTCAAAATGACCAAAACCAGTCATTTCAGCTCACTAATTCCTGGGATTTCAGACTTTATGCATTCCTTTTTATTTTTGACAACTTCCAATTTTCCTAGATTCATACATCACACATTCCTAGATCCAATTATTAATGGATGTTTCCTGCTGTTTCTTCTCTTTTTCACTTGTGCCACATCAGCAAATAGAGGTCCCAAAAGCTTTACTCTATCCGTGTCACAAAGGTCATTTCTGTTCTGAGAAGGCAGCTCTTTGCTAGTTATATTTTGAGTGTCTTCTGACATGAGGGGTTCATCTGGCATTATATCAGATAGTAAGTACTTCAGGGCTATTAATAAAGTTTTTCAGTAATACATCAGAGAGTGTTTCATTGCTATTCATAAGGTTTTCACTGACCAATTCTTTGAGAAGTGAATGGCTTCTTCCTTATTCTGAGTCTTTCTTGGTCTTGAAACTGAAATATGTCCACTATGGGTAACACTGTTGACATTTGAAACACCAGTGGCAAAGCCTCCAGCCTCACAGCAACACACAAGCCACCACAGTACAACAAATTGACAGACAAGTTCATCTCCCTTAGCTGCTCTAAACTGCTCTAAATAATACATTTGATGCATTGAACATTGATGGCAGTAAACCAGATGAATTGGGGGATGATATCAAGAACATTATCCATAAAGAAAGCAAAAGGTCACTAAGACAGGAAGGGAAGAAAAGGCCAAAATGGATGTCATAAGAGATGCTAATTCTTGCTTTTAATGGAGAGTTCCTAAAGCAAATGGAAGAAATGACAAGATAAAAGAGCTGAACAGAAGATTTCAAAGAGCAGCTTGAAAAAACAAAGTCAAATATTATAATGAAAAGAACTGAAGAAAAAATTCAAGTCTCGAGTTGCAACATTGAAAGATTCCATGGGCAAAATAGTGAATGATGCAGGAAACATCAAAAGAAGATGGAATTAATACACAGAGTCATTATACCAAAAAGAATTGGTCAATGTTCATCCTTTTTAGGGGGTGGCATATGATCAAGAACCAATGGAAGTTGAAGCTCCACTGAAGGAACTGGTAAAAAACAAGGCTCCAGCAATTGGCAAATACTCATTGATATGTTTCAACAGATGCCATGCTATATCAAGAGATTTAGAAGACAGCTATCTGACCTACTGATTGGAAGAGATCCATATTTGTACCTATTCCAAAGAAAGGTGATCCCACAGAATGTGTACATTATCAAACAATATTATAAACATCACATGCAAGTAGAATCTTGCTCAAGATAACTCAGGAATGGTTGCAGCAGTATATTGACAGAGAAATTCCAGAAATGCAAACTAGATTCAGAAGAGGACATGGAACTAGGGTTATTATTGCTGATGTCAGATGGATCTTGGCTGAAAGCAAAGAATTCTAGGAAAAAAATGTTTACTTGTGTTTGATTGACAATGAAAAAGTGTTTGTGTGGATCATAATAACTTATGGATAACATTGAGAAGACAGGAATTCCAGAGCCCTTGTTTGTGCTCATAAGGATTCTGCACATGGAGGAGGCTGTCATTTGAAAAGAACAAGGGGATACTGCATGGTTTAAAATCAGGAAGAGAGTGTGTGAGGGTTGAAGCCTCTCATGATACTTATTCAATCTGCATGCTGAGCAAATAATCTGAGAATTCAGACTATAAGAAGAAGAACACGGCATCGGATGGAGGAAGACTCATGAACAATGAGCACTATACAGATGACACAAACTTGTTTGCTGAAAGTGAAGAAGATTGAAGCTGATGAAGATGATTTACTGATAAAGAATAAAGAGTACAGTCTGCAGTATGGATTACGTCTCTACATAAAGAAAACAAAA
>NW_006922003.1:1655127-1663262 GCF_000298275.1 Orycteropus afer afer | reverse complement strand
TCCAAGATTAACTTCTGTGTCTGTGTCAATTGGTTTCCCTTTTCTTTGTTGAAGAGGGTCTGTGCAGTCCTTCTACCTAGTCCACCATCTTCCACCTTCTGAAAAATATTTTTTAATGCTCTTTGCAAAATATGTGGTAGTAAGCCTCTACCAACTGATGAATGAAGTTCATTGATACTGATACTAACAGTTAGTTGTCAGGTAAATATCTATTCTCTTACTTAATAAAAGAACACTAATTGAATTTTGAATAACTCTTAAAACAGAGATAGTCAGCTAGAATATATCTCTTATTTCCTGGACCTCTTTCTCCTATCTTCTATCAGGAATATAGACTTTCTATTGGGAGCCCCAGAATCAATACTTGACAATAAGGGATCCAGACCTGGCTTAAAACCCCCAGATATTTTTCACATGAACAATAAAATAAACCTTCTTCTCAGTTAAGCCAATTTTTGCTGCCAGACTCCATTACTGGCATCTGAATCTAAGTCATAACACATATCCTAAATAAGATGATTTTTAATCCTTTGCTTTTCAATGTTGAATTTTTACCTTATTACTATTATTTTTGTGGTGGTTATGTTTGTGTGTCAGCTTGGCTGGGCCTGGTTTAGTGGCTGGGCAGCTGGTGGTAGTTATTCCCCATGATGAGACTGGCAATCAACTCAATGGTGGGATCTACTACAAGCAGCTGAGTAGCTGCCTTTGGGATGTGGTCTGCTTCCTGTATATAAGGAAGCCTTGGGAATGGTCTCTAGCTTATGGCACCTTAAACCCTGCATGTAGCTGTGTCATTGTTTCAGCAACCTGCCATGCTGTGCCGACCTTAGGATTTACAATGGACTTTAATTAATGGCCTGCCGTGTGATTTGGTCATATCGGGACTGTGCCATTTTACTTGTCAACCTTGGACTTGGGAACCTCAGCAGCCAACAGCTGTCTGAGTGAGGAAACACCTCTAGCTTCAGTGTCCCAGGAACTGGAGGCAGAGCTGAAGCCCAAGGCTGAGGGGCTTTCACCCAGCCTCTAGAACCTGGCACTTTGAAATTGGACTTAAAGCCTCCAAATGATAAGAATAAACTCTTGTTTGTTAAAGTCATCCCATTTGTGGTATATTCTTGTCAGAGTGGTACTAGATAACCAGAATATTTTAAATAAAGGAAATAGGAACCCTACAGAGTATGGTTCTACTCCGTGGTCTTGGGCTCATCACGAGTTGCAATGACAACCAACAACAACAACAATATGGTTGACTGAGCACATATATTTAACTTTTACTGTCATAAAATTATACTGAACTTACATAACATTAAATTATAAAACAAAAAGAGAAGAAATGCATAACTGTACTAAAACAGAAAAAGAAATTATGAATGTCTCAGGCATTTTTTGGAGCTCTGGTAGCATAGTGCCTAAGACACTTGACTGCTAACTGGAAGGCTGGCAGTTCAAATGCACCAGCCACTCCTCAGAAGAAAGATGGGGCAATCTACTTCCATTGTGATACTGCCTCAGAAACCCAAGGAGGGTTCACTATGAGTTGGGTCCGACTCAACAGCACATAACAACAACAACAGGCATTTTTAATGCATTTTTTGAAGAAAAAATGTTGAACAAATATGAGTGACCAAAGAAACTGGAGAAATAAAACCATTACCCAAACCATTCATCAGAAAGCAGTGCAAATGTTGCAGTAGCCTCTTCTCAATGGGGCCTAGAATACATGTGCTATCAGGGTCATCACAAACAAGGAGGCAATACTGTGCAATTTTGAGAGTTATTAAAGACTTAATAGCTTGGAGTCATCATTTACTGCATATCTGATGTCTCAGTAAAACCTGTCAGTTCTAGGGGAAAAATAATGTCCTAGTCGCTGTAAATTGTCCCCTTTTCACTACTGCCATCATCATCCCTTGTCCTCCAATGACTTTTCATGTGAGGCAGATTAAAAGCCAAAATCCTCACAGTAGCTCACCAGGCCCTAACAACCTGACCCTCCACGACTTCTCTGATCTTATTTCCTATGATTTTCCCCGACTCACTCCAACGCAGATGCCCTGAACAATGCAGATTTCTTGAACATGCCAGGTCACTCCCCTATCCAAGACCTTGCACTAAGTGCCCTTTCCTTTCTCAGATGCTCTTCCATCAGGGAGGCACATGGTTCCCTCCCTCACTTCATCAGGTCTTTCCTCAAAAGTATCCTCCGTCTCTGTAAGCCCTCTTTCAACTAGCCAATCTATGAATTAAACACTCTTCCCAAAGTGTCCATGTGCTCTTAGTATTACCACAATTTAAGCTTCTCTGTATTTTAATTTATATTGTTTGTTTATTTTCTGTGTCTCCTCCTGCAAAGTTAGCAGTGTGAAGACATTTGTTTTATTTAAACTTACTGCTACATTTCTATCACCTGAAATAGAGGCTTATTCATGGTGGGCTATCTCTCTCTCTCTCTCTCTCTCTATCTATATTTCTGAATAAAGAGTGAATATGTAAGAAGTTATTGGCCAGTGAAAATCTCCCACCCCTCTGTATACAGAGAGTTGTTGAAAATTTAATGCATTGTCTCTAGAGCAAAGTCTTAAACTGCCCCTCCTCCTACCTTTGGTTAAAGAGGGTGAGCAATCTATTTGAGACAGGTCCTGAGTAGTCACTGGCACTCACACAAAGTAGAGAAGAATTGCAAATTTTTCCATATCTTCCTAATAAACTAGGGGGGGAAAAAAAAAAAAAAAAAACCTCACTGCCGCATAGTCAAATATGACTTATAGCTACCCTTCCTTGGGTTTCTGAGGTGGTATCTCTGGTAGTGTAGTGCCTAAGGCATTAAACTGCTCATCAGAAGGTTGGAAGTTCAAACCCACTAGCCACTCCTCAGAAGTAAGGTTGGGCAATCTACGTCTTTAATGATACTGCCTCGGAAACCCAAGAAGGGGTCGCTATGAGTCCGATCTGACTCAATGGCAGTGTGATCTCTACAGAAGTAGATTGCCCAAACAGAAAATACAGCTCCAACCTCAAGTGAAAAAATTGAAAACTTTCCATTCACAGAGTGAAGTCTTTTTCCATTCAACTTATAGAAAGGAAGTACTTTTAAAAGAATGAAATCAAACATGAAGTTTGAAGATTTCCATGTGGTTGGCATTTCACTTTTCCTTTTGCAAATCACCCAGAGGAAAAGGAAAAGCAGAAATACAATGTATTTTCAGTGAAAGTAGGTAAGAATTAAGCACTTCTCTACAACTTCCCCCCACTCAAATGAGTGGAAGAATTACCAAGAGCAGTGGAGACTGAGCAGTAGTGTACAAGAAAGGACATGAGAACAAGAGTCATGACTAAGGTGTCAGAAAGTGTCAGCAATGAATGTATCAAAAGGACAGGGTGCTCATCCTGAAATGCAGATCCTAATTCTTTGTTTTAACTGAGATAGGTGCTTGCACTGAAAGTAGGAGCTTCTTTAGACCTGGTTTGTTTCTTAAAAGCAGAGAAAATATTGTTGAATGAGGAAATATGTATACATATGTGTATGTGTGTGTGTGTGCACTGATGAAGTTTATCCTTTACTAATCACACTACCTAAGATCATTTTAGGAAATCTGGTAGTATAATGCTTAGGCATGCGACTGCTAACCAGAAGGCTGGCAGTTCAAACCCACCAGCCACTCCTCAGAAGGAAGGTTGGGCAATCTACTTCCATAGTGATGCTGCCTAGGAAACCCAAGGAGGGGTCAACCGCTATAAGTCAGATCTGATTTGAGAGCAGTGAGTTTATTTTTTCAAGATCATTTACTCTTTGTGAATAAAAGTAAAATATAACAATTGATAAATTTCAGCAATCTTAAACTTCTTCAAAATACTAGATATTCTTTTACAATTCCTCTAAATTTTAACAAGATTTTGAAAACCTTTAAGTAGGTAAATTATTAAGTTTAATTTACATATATATATTTTTTAATGCAAAGTGTTGGAACTTAGCAGTTCATAAAAACTCCAATATTATACTAAAATAAAAATAACAATAACTACAAAATAACAAAGATAAGATATACTACTGATTTGCACCACGATTGTAGAAATAGAGAGATTGAACAGAGTCATTCAAGTGTGAATGCAAAGGGACTTTCTGTAGCAGGGACCTAGGAGATAGGTAGAAACAGACCCAGTGCTGTCAGTGAGAACTCTCAACAGTCAATAGTCAAAGTGGCTGCACTGATTGTTTATGGAAGTGAAGAATTTGTGTAGTCCCCACTCCTCAACACTGTGTATCATTGACTATTAACCATCTACAATGGATCCTATTAACCTCTCTCTTTCTCAAAGGACAAGCACTGTACTGTGTCTTGAAGTGGTGACATAATGGCCAAGTCCCAATCTGTTTAATTAATTTTTAGAGATCATTTGACATAATTTAGTGGCATGATTTGTGTCACATAAAAAGTTATTTTTTTGAAACACCCTAGGTGCCCATCAAAAGAAGAATGGATAACCGAACAATGGTACACACACACAATGGAATACTATGCAACACTAAAGAATAATGGAGAAGCAGCAAAACACCACATAACATGGATGAACTTGGAGGACATTATGCTGAGTGAAATATGTGGATCACAGAAGGACAAATATAGTATTAGTTCATTATTGTAAAAAGTGAAGGAAAGGTTTTATTGTAAAAAGTCGTGAAAGGAAATTTTCTTTGTTGGTTACAAGGGGAGGGAGGAGGGAAGGGAACACTCCAAAGGAAAAAAAAAAAAAGCTTTGATCCTGTCTCTTTAGTTTTGTGTATTTCATTGTACATAAATTATATTTCAATAAAATGTATTTTTTTAAAAAGTTTTTATTTTTGTATTGACACCAAGAAATTATTTTTTTGGTTGTTGATACCTTCCTTATAAGAGACTTGATGGCACATAACAACAACAACAACAGTGTTTGTCCTCCACTGAGTCCCAGAGGAAGACACGAATTGGGTGCAAACTGATAATGCTGCCTCCCTGAGCCAAGTCGTTCCTACTGTTCTATTGAGAAACAAATCTTGACGAATTCCCTACTTCAGCTTTCTCCCTCAGGTAAATGAAGTAAGGACTTACTTCCTGATTTTGTTCCACCTATCTGAATTTTGATATAATTTATAATGTCCCTAAAATTAAACTAAGTGGGAAATTGAGGCAATGGATTTACCCTCTGCATGTAAAACTTTTCTTAAAAGTTCTAAATAGTTGAGTTGTTAGGCTTTACATTCAAATTACTTGGTAAATCTTCTTTAATTTAGATGTTTTCTGTAATATGAGATGAAGAATTTGTTATATTTTTCATGAGAAGGGGAAAAAAGTGACCACCAGTGTCATTAGAGAACTCTGAAAAATAAAAACAATATCCATCATTTTATCCATTCTTCTGAAAGACCAAGGAAAGTATGTAACTTTAAGAAACTTGATTTTTCTCTCTACCTTTGTGAAAATTGAAATTATACATTAATATTTATATAGTTTCAAAATTTATCAGACCATATACCTATTGGGATCTGTACTAATAAGTTTCTGTTCCTAGAGAATTGAGAAGTGTAGGTATTATTTATTAATATCTGATGCCCAATGAGACACTCAGAAGAAGGGAACTGAACTCTGGACTATTGGAGTTTCATTTTTTTTACCCCCAATGATTCCTTGAATCAATATACAATATACATAATTGCACAAGAACATATACATAATAAGGTATTCATATGGTTGAAAATTTATTTTTTCCTTTGTCTTTTTGCATGAAAGTTACAGACCTCTAAAATCAGGCTTGCTTCAAGCTTCTATGCATCTTTGACCTTTTACTGTCAAGCTTTTCTTTCTCCTGGAATAGTCTTCCTGCCATCCCAACCCCCACCACCACATCTTGCTAACTTTTGAGATTTGTGTGTGTGTGTGTATGTGTCTTTTCAAAGTAAGGAGTTTGCTTTTAGGACTGCTCAATCTCTCCCTCATCTTTTGCCTTTGCCTCAGAATTAACTTATTCAAAATATCTTCCCAGTGGCTGACCACTATGACTTGTCTCAGGACAAGAACACTCCTCAAAAGTTATAGGTTCTCAGTACATAAAGTCAAAATAAATATACTTTCTTTTTCAAAGGATGTTATACTACATACTCTGTTATAATTAATACACCTAAAAGAGCAAAGTAGAGTAGGCAGATATGCCAGCACTATGAAAGAATATATATTATTAGAGACTTAAATATTAGCCTGAGTAAAGAAGTCTGTATCCTTTGTTTGAAAATGACTTGTGTTTCTTTAATGAAAATATAAGTAGTGAATTTAAGAATGTGTCTTCAGTGCTAGGCTCTTAGCCTAAGTGGGAATGTGGAGACAGAAAAAACACACAGATGTCAAGGCAATCCTCAATGAAGACAGAAAAATAATTTGTAAACACAGCTTATAATATTTGATATAAGGTCTTTTGCTTTGATACGGATTAATAACTTCTATGACTTCTACCTTGAGCAATAACCTGCTACACAAAATTTCCTTGTGTGAGTATGTTTAGGAAATCTGTGAAAGCATGCTATTTACCTTACCTGGGAAATGAGAGGAAGAGAAATGAAGCTTGAGTGAGACAGAGAATTGCCAGAGATAGGATGTTAGATGAAAAATTTAATAGAGAGAATATTGGTTGTTTGGGAATGGGAAATTATATTTTCAACTCTGTTTGCATTGGGAGACGAAGCCACTATGTTAAATTATTAGAGTGAACTATGATTGTCCTGGGAGCATTTTTCTACAAAATTCTTAGCCTAATTTGTTCTGCAAACAAAAAGTTGTGCATCTTGATATTTGTCACAAGAAAATTATTATTCTTTAATAACAATTAAGGATGTTAGAAAAGGTGTATCAAATTGAGGAAGTACATATGAACTAATTTCTCCTAATTTCCTAAATAACTGCATGTGATAAAAAACTAAATAAAGAAGGGAAGGAGAAAAAGAAGAAGAGAAACAGAAATGCATTTAAAACTGTGGAAAAAAATGACATCAGGACTAGAAAAGCTGAGGAAACTTTCCATTACAGAAAATAAATAGATAAAAAGGTTAATAGAAGATAGTAGAGAGAGTAGAATTGTAACCGTATGTTATAGTGGTTTTGTTGTGACTCAGAATCAGAGAAATGGAACTGGAAGCAGGCAGGGACTAGTGTTTGAGTGATCGGTTGACAATTGAAAGTATTGAAGTAAATTGGTTCATATCCTAATTTCATTGCCATTTTTGTATTATAGCAGTTAAGAGAGTAATTTGATACAGAAAGGAAATAGTATAAGTCCTTATTGGAGGAGTCTGGTAGTGTCCAGAGAACATACTGGCATTCCTTTCTCAACTAGAAGATAAGAGATTCCAGAAGCTCTCAGTTACTAGAGGCAGGCACAATAAGGCAGACAAGAAGGAAAGAAGAAGGTGGGAAGGAATGAAGAAACAAAGGAAGGAGAGTTGATTATATGAAATGGAAATCCTTAGATTATCTCAAATCAGGAGGTGCTGTTAAATAGAGATGGGAGGAAATCAAAGAAGCAAACTAAGGCCCATACCTAGTTTGTGCAAATTTATAGATACAAACTATGTGTAGATATTAATAGAAAAACATATAATCATTCATTCACTTTTCAGCACATATTTAAGTAGGTACTATAAATACATGTTGGGGTGTGAGAAGTGAATGAAAAAAGGAATCAAATATGGTTACCAATTCATTTTGGTCTAAGTAATTAAATGAATATTGTAGTTATAAACTAGGAAGAGGAAGAAAAGAATAGGAAAAGTTTAGAGGGGAATAAGAATTTGCTACTTGTTTAATATGACAAATAGGAGTCAATATGTTTTACAATGCAGTTGAACAACATGGGTTTACACTGCATGGGCTCACTCATATGATCCACTTCCACTTAATGAATTGTGAATAATCATCATGCTGTGTAGTTAATAAACTTATCTGTTATGTATGTATGTAAGTGTCTTCATATGTAAAGATAGTAACTGTACATCAAGAACTGTGTTAATCAACTGTTTGAGTTATTGGTAAGGTTTTCTGTCAAAAATAGGCTATCTGTAGGTAAATTTTTGGGATTTAAAAATTTTACATGGATTTTCAACTGCA
>NW_006922003.1:1648954-1654977 GCF_000298275.1 Orycteropus afer afer | reverse complement strand
GAAACTGGATCATGAGCATGATTTTATTATTATAAATGGCTCGCCAATGAGGTTAACTGTAGGGGGAAGTGCTAGATTGGTTAGGCTGGCTAGCAGTCATTATGCTGCTATTACAGGGAGGAGTACTCTAGGTGTTGGGGTAAAATTATGGTTCAACTGTGAATGCATTTGTAGTTAGAGTTGGCTAGCAGGAAAGTAAGGATGAAGTTAGGTCATAGGAAATTATTAGAGCTGTTGCTCCTTTGAAGCTTCAAGGAGTTTGAATGAGGATAGCAATGATAACTAGAGCTAAATGGCTGACTGAGGAGTGTGAAATTAGAGATTTTAAGTCTGTTTACTTTACTTTACTTATAATTAAAATAATATCCAAATATGCTACATAACATAAAACATTGACACAAAATAGTCAAATATAGAAGTTATTACATACCTGGAATAACTGACCATTGTTCAATTCTGAAAATATTCTTAACAAAACTATTAGACTTTAAAAAGGAAAAAAAAAACAATCTTCAGGGATTTTTGGCTAAAAGACAAATTACACATAAGTCCAATAAAATGAGGCTATGGACAGATATTCAGCAGAATATATAGGCAATTAAACAGTATAGTAATATTTTCAAGAAACTTAAAAAAAAAAAGGAATTACAAATAAAAGATTTTATATGTAGCCGAGTTTTCCTTCAAAACAGATTGAGCTAGTTATGATTATACCTCAGGGAAAGTACGAGAAATGGATATGCCATTTGGTCTGTTATGGGGTTCAGTAGAATTGAAAATCATAATATACCATATTCACCTAATTTTAAGAGGATTGCAGCCAGTACTATGGACCATGCAATGGGAGCTTCAACATGTGCTTTAGGTAGTCATAGGTGAAGTCTGTATAAGAGTATTTTTATTATAAAGGCTGTTATGCACGGTAGTCATAAGAAATTAGAGGATCATAGGTGAAGCTACCCTAATTCCAACCCTAATTATTATCACCCGCTAAGGGAACCAAACAGAACAATTAAATGCCACCTCCAGAGGTAGGAAAGGCAGGGAGCAGCATGATTCCAGGTAGGAATCAGGTAAGGAGGGGACAGAGAGGTTTCCAACAGCTAAGGGAGACAAACTTGTCTGTCAGTTTGTCTTACTGTAGTAGCGTGCACTTTGCTGTGAGGCTTGAGGCTGTGCCACCAGTGTTTCAAATGTCAACAGAGTTATTTCCAGTGCACAAGTTTCAATGAAGATTACAGACTGAGATAGACTAGTAAGAAGGAAGAAGCTATTGCTTCTCAAAGAATTTGCCTGGGAAAACCTTATAAATAGCAGCAAAACACTGTCTGATACATTACTAGGCAACTTTATGAATAGCCTGGAAATACTGTCTGATACAGCACAGGAAGACAAGCCCCTTAGCACTCAAAATATGACTGGGAAAGAGCTGCCTCCTCAAAGTAGAACCAACCTTAATGATATGGATAAAGTAAAGCTTTCGAGACCTACATTTGCTGAGGTGGCATGACTTAAACTGAGGAGAAACAGCTCCAAACATCCATTAGTAATAGAAACATGGAATGTATGAAGTATGAATCTAGGAAAATTCAAAGTGGTTAAAAATGAAATGGAACACATAAAGATTGATAGCCTAGGCATTAGGGAGCTAAAATGGACTGGGTCTGAATCAGACAACCATATGATCTACCATGCCAAGAATGAAAATTTGAAGAGGAATGACAAGGCATTCATCATCACAATGGATGTTTCAAGATCTGTCCTGAAGTACAATGTTGTCAGTGATAGGGTAATATCTATACACCTACAAGAAAGACCAGTTAATATGTCTATTATTCAAATTTATGCACCAACGACCAAAGCCAAAGATGAAGAAATTGAAGATTTTTATCAACTTCTGAAGTCTGAAATTGACAGAACATGAAATCAAAATGTGTTAATTATCACTGGTGACTGGAATGCAAAACTTGGAAACAAAGAAGCATCACCAGTAGATGGAAAATTTGGCCTTACTGATGGAAATAACACTGGAGATCTCATGATAGAATTTGGCAAGACCAATGACTTATACATTGCAAATACCTTTTTCCAACAACACAAATGGCAGTTATACACGTGGACTTTGCCAGATGGAGTACACAGGGATCAGATTGACTACATGTGTGGCAAAAGGCAATGGAAAATCTCTATATCTTCAGCCAAAACAAGGCCAGGAGCTGATTGTGGAAAAGATGATCAACTTTTCATATGTAAGTTCAACCCGAAGTTGAAGACAATTAAAACAAGTCCATGAGAGCCAAAATATGACCTTGAGTATATCCCTCCTGAATTTAGAGACTGTCTAAGGAATAGATTTTATGCATTGTACACCAATGACCAAAAACCAGAAGAATTGTGGGATGACATCCAGAATATCATCCACGAAGAAAGCAAGAGGTCATTAAAAATATGAGAAAGAAAGAAAAGACCACAGTGGATGACAGAAGAGCCTCTGAAACTTGCCCTTAAGCAGAGAGTAGCTAAAGCAAATGGAAGACATGACAAGCTAAAAGAATTAAACAGAAGATTTCAAAGAGCAGCTTGAGCAGAAAAAGCCAATTACTATAATGAAATGTGCAAAGATTTGGAGTTAGAAAACCAAAATGGAAGAGCACACATGGCATTTCTCAAGCTGAAGGAGCTGAGGAAAAACACTTAAGCCTCAAGTTGCAATATTGGAAGATTCTATGGGAAAAATATTGAATGATGCATGAAGCATCAAAAGAAGATGGAAGGAATACACAGAGTCACTCTACCAAAAAGAACTGGTCAATCTTCATCCATTTCAGGAAGTGGCATATGTTCAAGAACCAGTAGTACTGAAGGAAGAAGCTGAAGCTGCACCGAAGAAATTGGTGAAAAACAAGACTCCAGGAATTGACAGAATACCCACTGAGATGTTTCAACAAACAAATGCCCCACTGGAGGCACTCACTTGGCTATGCCAAGAAATTTGGAATACAGCTACCTGGCCAACTGACTGGAAGAGATCTATATTTGTACCCATTCCGAAGAAAGTTGATCCTGCATAATATGGAAATTATCAAACAATATCATTAATATCGCATACAAGTAAAATCTTACTGAAAAAATGGTTGCAGCAGTATATTGACAGAGAACTTCCAGTAATGCAAACTGGGCTCAGAAGAGGAACCCAGAAGAGAATGAGAAATATCACTGCTAATGTCAGATGGATCTTGGCTCAAAGCAAAGAATACTAGAAAGATGTTTACTTGTGTTTTATTTACTATGCAAAAGCATTTGATTGTGTAGATCATAACAAACTGTGGATAACATTGACAAGAATGGGAATTCCAGAATACTTAATTGTACTCATGAGGAACCTGTAAGTAGACCTGGAGGTTGTCTTTCAAACAGAAAAAGGGAGCATTGCATGGTTTAAAATCAGGAAGCGAGTTTGTTGGGGTTGTTCCTTTCACCATACTTATTCAATCTATATGCTGAGCAACTAATCCAAGAAGCTGGACTATATGAAGAAGAATGTGGCATCAGGATTGGACGAAGTCTTATTAACAGCCTGTGACATGCTGATGACACAACTTTGTTTGCTGAAATTGAGGATGACATGAAGTACTTACTGATGAAGACTGAAGAATACAGTCTGCAGTATGGATTATATCTCAATATAAAGAAAACAAAAATCCTTACAACTGGACCAATAAGCAGCATCACGATAAATGGAGAAAAGATTGAAGTTGTCAAAGATGTCACATTGCTTGGTTCTACAATTGATTTCAATGGAAGCAACAGTCAGGACATCAGATGACTTAAAGCACTGGGAAAATCAGCTGCCAAGGACCCGTTTCAAGTGTTGAAGAGTAAGGAGGTCTCCTTGAGAACTAAGATGTGAGTGACACAAGCCATGGTATTTTCAATCGCCTCATATGCATGTGAGAGCTGGACAATGAATGAGGAAGACCAAAGAGTTGATGCTTTCATGTTGTGGTGTTGGTGAAGAATGCTGAAAGTACCATGGGCTGCTAAAATAACTAACAAATCGGTTCTGGAGGAAGTGCAGCCAGAATGTTCCTTGGAAGCAAGAATGGCCAGACTTTGTCTCACTTACTTTGGTCATGTTGTCAGAAGGCACAATTCCCGGGAAAAAGATGTCATGCTTGGTAAGGTGTAGGGTTGACAAAAGAGGGGAAGGCTCTCGATGAGATGAATTTACACAGTGGCAAGAGCAATGGGCTCAAGTAAAGCAAAGACCTTGGAGCTGGTGCAGGATCAGGTGGCATTTTGTTCTGTTGAGCATAGGATCACTATGAGTAGGAGATAATCCAACAGCACCTAACAGCAACAACAAGAAAATATTTTGCTAAGTGTCTGACAGAAATACTCAGTAAATACATCTATTATAGACTTATATTATAATACCTTGTCCATTGAGTCTAGTTATTTTAAAAACACCAAAAAAAAAAAAAAAAGAAAGAAAAGAAACAACTTCGCATCCTCTGAGCCTATTACATAGGTACATGTCTGTCTGTTTCAAGTTTCTAGAACTTTCAGTTGGTTAGAATTCCCAAGTATAATTCAACATGTATTTCTTAAATTATACTGCTATCTCTCAATTAAATACTTGTTTCACATAAATGTCATAATTTTTCCCCACTAAACTTCATTCCAATTAGAATAGGAACATATTTTTAAAATCCTTTTAATACAAAAGAATTTTACATCTAAAATCCTTGAAATACACAATTAATGCTGCCCTTTATTACTCTAAGGAGCCCTGGTGGCATAGAACCTATGGCATTTGACTGCTAACCAGAAGGCTGGTAGTTCAAATCCACCAGCCACTCCTTGGAAGGAAGATTGGGAAATCTACTTCTGTAGTGATACTGCATCAGAAACCCAAGAAGGGGTCGCTGTGAGTCAGATCTTACTCGACAGCACTGAGTTTGTTTTTGGTTTATTATTCTAAGTATAATATGCCTACAGGGCAAATGACACCTTTATTCAAAACATCACATGGAAAACAGAATACTTCAGAAGTTCATAAGAAATAACATATTATGAAAAAACTATTAAATTTTATTAGAACTGTATGGAGCTATATCTGGTCTTGGAAAATAGATGGAAGCCTTAAGAAATATCCTTATCAATAAAATTTTAAAAGACTGAGAGAAAGGTATATTTAAAGGTTCTGAATTTCTTAACTAGGAGAAGTTTAAGCTAAACCAAAAGTTTATTTTTATTTTTTCTCTCAGAAGAAAATTACAGTCTCTCTAGTTTAAAAACAAAGGTTGGTTGAAAGAATAAGATCCAATGTCCTTGTGAAATGACAAGGGAATAGTTTTGAAGTACTTACCTTTGTTATCCATTTAGTTTGTCCTTAGGCTGTTTTCCCCATCGTTTAGGTAGATGATGCAGAAAAAGCAACAGATTTGCATTTCAGTACCTAATTACTGTGGGGAAATATTTTTTGTTATCCCAGTAGCACAGTATCAATTTAGATTGCATTGAGATATTTAAAAGGAGCTCTAGTAGTGTAAAACCCACTGACATAGAGTCATATCCAACTCATAGTTACCCGTCTTAGGGTTTCTGAGGCAGTATCACTACAGATGTAGATTGCCCAACCTTTCTTCCAACCTCCTGCTAACCAGGAGTCTGGTGGTTCAAACTCATCAGCCACTCCTCAGAAGGAAGGTTGGGCAATCTACTTCCATAGTGATACCACCTTGGAAACCCAAGGAGGTGTCACTGTGAGTCGAGTCTGACTGGCCAGCACATAACAACAACAACAACTAGTAGTAAGTGGTGCAAAAAGGGCAGGGAGGCCACATGTTCTGACCTCCTCTAAACCCACAAGAGGAAGGCAGAATCACCATCAATAGCCCAAGGCCTATTCCTGCGAGGCCAGACATGCTGCCTCCCTCTAGCCTTTTCACCAACTGTTCCTCCCAAAGCACCACCACCTCTCTCCTGGGTTCTGTAATTCGCTGCAGTGGCCACACAGA
>NW_006922003.1:1640448-1648736 GCF_000298275.1 Orycteropus afer afer | reverse complement strand
GAATTCTAAGCACCTGAGAGTGAGCCTCCCATAACATTGCATTGTGCCACACCTAACAGAAAAGCCCAGGTAGATAACATTTACAATCAGGAGCTCCTCAGTTTCTCATTCCACCACTAAGTTTACAATGACTTATGTGTAGAAAAGCCATACTAAGTAATTTACTACACTGCAATTTGGCTACATCAAAAGTTCAATGGTTTGAACCCACCAGCTGCTACTTGGAAGAAAGATGAAGCAGTCTCCTTCCATAAATATTTACAGCCTTAGAAACCTTGGACTCACTATGAGTTGGAATCAACTCAATAGCAGTGAGTTTTGTTTGATTTGGTATATTGACACCATCTTGTGGCATACGGATGAAAGAGCTCCTATTGCATTTACCCTTAATCAGACCTCAATCCCAGTTCACAGGTTAACTAGTTTTCTATTTTCAATGAGATTAATACAAACAAATTATTTTAGAAACTATTCTCTGTATTTATTTAATTTTTTTGGAGCAGAAATGGAAAAGCTCAAGAAAGAGTCGTGTCATGGAAATTTTCCAAGGAGGTTAAAACTTCCTCCTGAGTAGGTAGTGGCAGTCCAAAAAACTTCCATGGAGGCATAGGCAGAGATGTGAACCTTTATTCATAACAGAAACAAAGAGAAACAGGAGAGAAAAGATTTGAAAGATGAAAGAAAGCAGGCTTCCAAAAGTTGCTAGTAATTCAGTGTACAGTGGGGGCAGGCCAGAGTGGATCCAAGATGACAGCTAACCCCTCCCACTTCATGGGGATACTTATATCTGAGTTTGAGGAATTGAGCACAGGGGCTAAGTGACTGGGAATAGAGGGCTGCATGACTGGCTTCAGATTTGGTGGCACCAGCCCCAAGTGGGAGGGTGCCCCCAGCCCCAGCAGTGCTCTATGACCACCACCTGTGTATGCTTTGATAAGACACTGCTGATTAGCAAGATTTATTGCTTAAAAGTATTTTAAGGACAAGTTAATACATTACTGCGAAGGTGGTTAACCCCTGACAGTGGGGAGCGGGGGCATATGTGACAGGGAGGGAGAAGGGAAATGGCTTGTAGTTCTTATAAGTATGGCTAAACAAAATGAAATCTGAGAGTCATTTTGAGGAGTTGCAGTAACTGACCATACAAGTGATATATTTTGCCATGCTAGCTGAAAAAGATTCTGAGTAAAAGAAAAAAAAAAAAAAAAAATTCACTGTCATTGAGTTGCTTCTGACTCATAGCAATCTCCACTGGATTTCCAAGACTGTGCCTAAGGCATTTGACTATTAACCAGAAGGTTGGAGGTTCAAACCCACCAGCCACTCCGAGTTAAGAAGATGGGGCAATCCACTCCCGTAGAGATGTATCACTTTGGAAACCCAATGGGGGTCTCTATGAGTTGGAATCTACTCCATTGCTGTAAGTATGATTTTTTTGGTGGAAATCTTTACAGAAGCAGACTGCCTCATCTTTGTTCCATAGATCAGCTTGTGGGTTCAAACCACCAACCTTTTGTTTACCAGCCAAATGCCTCAATGACTACACTGTAAAGAATGCTTACAACCACCAGTTGCTGTAGAGTCAGTTCTAATTCATGATAACACTATGTGTGTCAGAGTAAAAATGTCTTTCAAGGAGCTCTGGTAGCATAGTGCCTAAAAGCATTTAACTGCTAACCAGAAGGCTGGCGGTTCAAACCCACCAACCACTCCTCAGAAGGAAGGCTGGGCAATCTACTTCCGTAGTGATACTGCCTCAGAAACCCAAGGAGGGGTCGCTATGAGTCAGATATGACTCTATAGCAGTGGGTTTGGTTTGGTTAATAGGATTTCAATAGTTAATATTTTGCTAATTACCAATAGCTAATAATAATATCACCAGGCTTTATTCTGGGAAATCTCGGTGGACTGGAACCTCCAACTTTTTGTTTAGTAGCCAAGTGTGTTAACCATTTGCGCTAACAAAAGAGTCCAATGAAAGGATTCCAACCAACAACCAACCCACTGCCGTTGAGTCAATTCTGACTCACAGGGACTCTGTAGGACAGAGTAGAACAACCCTATAGGGTTTCTAAGGCTATAAATCTTTGGGGACACAAAATGTCTCATCTTTCTCCTGCAGACCATTAGGTGGGTTCAAACAGCTGACCTTTTGGTAAGCAGCTGAATGCTTTAAGCACTGTACCACCAGAACTCCTTAACTAAAGGATCTTAAGGGTTAGAAACTGTTAATACTTAGTCTGGCTTGATTTGCATGATTCAGGAGATGGTAACAAAGGGAATGGGATGTACAAGGAGACCTGTAAAAAAACAAAACCAAACTCACTGCTTTGGAGTCAGATCCGACTCATAGCACCCCTCCTTGGGTTTCCGAGGCAGTATGACTATGGAACTAGATTGCCCAATCTTCCTTCCGAGGAGTAGTGACAGTGAGAACAAAGGAAATGACAATGAACACATATTAAGGACAAAAACAATGAAAAGACTCTAATCCCCTATTTGATGTAGAGATGAAGATGAGGTGAACATGAATGTAAGTCATTGGCTTAGATTTCTGAGAAAGTGGAGATACACAGTAAATAGAGGAGAGTTTGGGAGAAAATGTAGCAAGGTAGAGTGTTTGGTTCATGGGCAGTGAGTTCAGGAGTCCGTGTGCATCCAGACACAGTGCTTAGGATGAAGAAATGAGATAGCTGAGAAGCCTGAGCTTAAGGTTCTCTCAGATATACAATTTCACATTTTAGTTTTAGTGTTTTGGACATTTTAATATAGCAAAACTAGCATCTAGCAAATGCAAAAAGGAAATGTGCATGCATATATATATATATACATATATATATATATATATATATGTATATATACCAAAGATTATTAGTGGTTACCACGGGTAGGAGGTAGGGAGAAAGAAGATTTTGCTTGTGAGGCATTGAGTTTATGCTAATGGTGGGGGAAAATTTTGGAAAAGTATAGCAATAATGGTGGCACAACATGAAAAATGCCATCATTGTCCCTGAGCTGTAAATGTGGAAGTTGTTATGTTGGTGAATGTCTTGTTGTGTTTTTTTACAATAAAAGTTTAAAAAAGGGGGGAGGGAGGGAATTTTTACTTGAGAGTTTTGGCTTAAATACTTTATCTTATTTTTAAAACTAGGAGTTATTTTGGAAACAATGACTGAGCTTGTATGAAAAGAATTGTCTTCCACTCAGTGAAGTTTTCATACTTAACAAGTTCATATGGTTTCATTATTTTGGTTCCTTTTCAGCCTCAGGAATAAACGTGCACAGGTAAAGATCTGGGAAACATAGATGCACGCTATTCCTTGGGGTTTCCTTAAGCTCCAAGCTGACTGAATGAAACTGCATATTTGTGTTTGAGATGTGGATCACTCTTTACCAGAAGTTAGTGCTTAAATTTGGATTTGAAAAGGTCAGAATTTTTATCCATTAAGTCATCAAGTGTTCTCCTATAATAAAAGTAGATGAAAGGTTTTAATTTGAATCACAAATGTAAAGTTCAGCAGGTTGATCATATCTCAGATTGAAAGAAAAAGGCAAAAATAGCTTTGTCATCCCATGTATTGTAATCCAGTGGTCTAAATGTCAGCATACAATGATAGAGTTACAGATCTTGGATCATATCGCCACATGCCACAGACAGCAGTTTTCAGCTCTCTAAGCTTAAATTGTGTTTATAAATAGGATGTGGAATTTGCACTCTACTTATCTAATACAGTACTAGAAAGAGTTTAGATTTTATAGGCGCATACTTATCTCTAATTATATGCTAATAAACATAATTCTCCATTTAAAACCCAGCTATGCTATTGCTATGGGTTAATGTGCCTCCCATAGAAGAAACGAGGCAGCTGTTTTGCCTACTAAATAAGCAGAGTTTAATTGCACACTTGCTATGTTGAAAATGAAGACAGATTTTCTTTCATTGTTCTTCTGAAATAATATCATATATGGCACTTTGTTTAGACTGACATATTTATAGCCCTTTTTAATATCAAAATATTTTCTAAGAACATCACTAAATTATTGTGTTCATAATTTTCTTACTGAGTGAAAAACACTTTCTTCTCTTTATTGTATTTTTTTTCCTTTTTAAATATAGTTTCATTGAGCTTAGAGTATAAGTACAACAAGAAGAAGAAAAATAAAACTAGATTTTTTGAGATACTATCTCACACATGTTGTTGTTGTTGTTATGTGCTGTCCAGTCGGACTTGACTCATAGCGAACCTTCCTTGGTTTTCCAAGGCATAATCACTATGGAAATAGATTGCCCAACCTTCCTTCTGAGGAGTGGCTGGTGGGTTTGAACTGCCAGCCTTCTGGTTAGCAGTCAAGTGCCTTAGGCACTAAGCTACCAGAGCTCCCATACATATTGACAGGTAATTGCTATTTTCTCAGAAACCACAATGGTTTTTCACAGGTTTCTGAATCCCTTAAGGAACTAGAAAATGCTCCCAAATAATAGTAAACAAAACAACTAAACTGAACCAAGAAATTCTTACTACTCTTATCTAATGCAATGATCTGGGAACCAAAATGGACATAGTTCTCTGTCATTACAGTCAGCATATTTGACTATGCAATCTACTCTCTATACGGTTCAACTTGGGTATTGATTTTTTTTTTAAGTATTTAATTTTTTTTACAATAAAAATTAAGTAGAATTATTTAGAATTAGAATTAACTTTTGAAAAGCAAGGGCTCAAACTGTATACCATCTTCTTTTCTTTGTTGTGCTCATTTTTCTAGCTATGGTTGCTCATCCTCTTCTACCTAGGATTTTATCATCTGGTTCCTGGCCTCACTCTGCAAGAATGTTGTCATTCTTGGTTATTATCTGCATACATAATCCCTTCAGTAGCCTGGTTTGTTAGTATCCTCACTTACCATGATTATTTCCTTCACCCCATCCTAGCCATGGCGCTGTTGTCATGTCCTAAACATTATCACTACCAGCACTGTACTTCTTCTAGAACCTTGATTTTAAGTTAGACTTCATGATCATTATTTTATCACTTTTCCTCTCACTTCTAGTATTGTAAACTATACAGGCTCTAACAGTTTTTCGTTTACCTCCATTTTCCTTCAACTATTGTTTCTACTCTTAATATCATTGACATTATCATTACCTAAAATTACACCCTTTTGAAATGTTAAGTTGACTTGTGTAATATAATCAAAAGACAACTTTTTTTTTCTTGTTTTGCACCATTCCTTTACAATTATTCTCCTACCTCTAGATGCAAATGTGGGCAGTGTCCATGAATATTCTGTTTTCTTTTAGGAATTAGATAAAGATTAGTCCTATAGTAGATAAAGGAGTTCTGGTGGTGTAGTGGTTAAGGCATTTGTCTGCTAACCAAAAGGTTGATGGTTCGAACCCACCAGCTCCTCCATTGAAGAAAGATGAGGCAGTATACTCCTGTAAAGATTTACTTTGGAAACCCGATGGGGGTCGCTATGAGTTGGAGTCAACTATATGACCAAGAATTGAGTAAATAAAACTGTAGTTACTTTCAGTCACAGTACCAGCTTGATTGAGAAATCACAGTGAATAATCCCCAATAGTAATAAAAATCTCAAGCTTTATTTACTATTATATTTTCTCTCCTGTAATGATAAATCATTTCAGAGAGGAAGTAATGGGCATAGTCTTTCTCACTTTTCATTCTCCTCTCTTACCACATAGATTAATACATGACTAGAGCATCACCTTGGTTGGGACTTAGGGAGAGAGGAGGAGAAAGATCCACATATTCTTAGTAGAATTAGCACTTCTGAAAGTTGTTCTCACCGTCTGTGGCCTTAGCAGATGTTTAAATTTAACATTATCTTTTGAGGAATGCTTTTATTGGTTCCTCATAGACTCTCAGATCAGGTGAATGCCATGTGCTCTGGCAGTTTCAATTCCTTATGCAAGCTCCCTAAAGCCAGGGGTCTACTTCCAGTGTCCTTTTCTGCTTTTGTGTTAGGATGGCCCTGCTGGGCATTATCTAAAGTAACCACCTTGCCATCTGTCTCTGTTTGGTATGACTCCCATCTGTTTCATGAGAAATACACTCTATTCCTTGCCCTAAGCAATTCTGGGAGTGAAAGTTGATCCCAAAGCCTCAGTAGCTCACCTTTGTTGAACTTCCAAAGCAAATTGCAAGCCCATATCCACTGCCATCTGGAGTCTTCAGCTAGAAGAACTCAATTACTAATCTTCTGTTTCTCTTCAAATTTGAAGGAACACACATTAGAATCAGAGTAACATACTGGAAGCCCAAATCCACTATGCTTGAGGTAAAAGAGCAGGTACCTCACATTTCTACTATGGAGGGGATATTGATGGCAAGATAAGATTTAAAATACTTGATACAAAGACATTTTTATGACAAAATTCATCTCCAAAAATTTTCTTTCTTTCTCATACTGATTCCTTTTTCCATTCTAAAGCTAGATGAGTGTTCAAATAACTTTTACATACCTGGCGTGTTACAGAGAGGGTTGTATAGATAAGACCCAACAGTGACCTCTGGAAATTCAGAGTAGTACGTGGCAAATAGCCAATAAGAAAGCAAAACATCAGTCCTGCCAAGAATCTGAATTCTGCAGAGAAACAGTGAGCAGAGAAGAGGACCTTAACCTTCAGGTGATATCCTTTCTCTGGCTGTCATCATGATTTCAACCTGATGAAACCTTGAGCAAAGAACCCAGACAACTTATATCTAGCCTCTTGACTCACAGAACTATGAGATAATAAGTGAGTATTGTTTTAAGTCACTATGGAGTCTCTGGGTAGCAGAAATGGTTAAGTGCTTGACTACTCACTGTAAAAGTTGGTGGTTCAAGAAATACCTCAGAAGAAAGGTCTAGAAATCTGCTTCTTAAACATCACAGCCTTGAAAATCTATAGAGTGCAGTTCTGCTCTGCACACATGAGTTTGCCATGAGTTGGAATTGATTAGATGCAACTGATTTTTTTTTTTCCCCCAGTATTAAGCTATTAAATTTGTGGTAATTTGTCACACAGTAATAGAAACAGTACATCCACTTTCCAAAATCTAGGCAAGGGGCCTAGTAGTCAGACTTGCTTCTCTCTTCCTCATAACTTACCTACATCCTATTTCATCAGCTAGTCTTGTCAACTCTCAAAACAAAATCAAAATCAGGCCACTTCTTATTATCTACTCTGCTGTTGACCAAACCCCATGAGATCCTACTTAAACAGTCGTATTATTCTTCTAACTAGTTTCATAATTTGCACTCTTATCTTCTTACAGTCATTTATCCATGGAACAGTCAGAGTGATTTTTAACAACATAAATTGTATATGTCACTTTCCTGTGCTTACTTTGTGCTTGCTTTTTATCACATAAGAATAAAATCTAGAATCCATTCTATGACTATGAGAATCGAGTGAACTGGCCCTGGCTATTTCTACTATATTAGGTCCTATAACTCTCCTCCATACCCTCTCTGCTGGAGTCACACTGGCATTATTTCTTTTCTTTAAGCAATATACCAAGAACCTAGAATGTTCATAGACCAAGGAATATGCCTATTAAATCTTTCTTCAATTTATTCATATTTTTATTTATTCTTATTTAATTCCTGTTTGTATATTCTTCATCTTGTTTTTTAGCAATTTAGCAATTTTTCATAAGTTTGCCATTGAATGAGTTTATAATTGAAGTCTGACAGATGAATGGACCTGGATTTCTCTCCCTGAAAATAACATAGGATATTTGAGACATAAGAACACTTTATATGTATAGTTTTGTCACTTATAATTTATGGTTTGTCTGGCAAAGATCTTACTGAAGATAATTCAGAAACGTTTGCAGCAGTATATTGACAGAGAACTTCCAGAGGTTCAAGTCGGATTCAAAAGAGGACGTGAAACAAGGGATATAATAGCTGTTGTCAGATGGATCTTGGCTCAAGGCAAAGAATACCTCCTTCTGAGGAGTGGCTGGTGGGTTTGAACTGCCAGCCTTCTGGTTAGCAGTCATATACATTAGGTACTACACCACCAGAGGAACTCAATAAATTGTTGTTGTTGTTGTTGTTAAGTGCCGTCTGAGTCATTTCCGACTCATAGGGACCCCATGCTCAGCAGAACGAAACACTGCCCAAATCCGCGACAGCCCCACAATCCCTGCTATACTTGAGCCCATCATTACAGCCACTGTGTCAATCCATCTCGTTGAAGGCCTCCCCCTCTTTCGTCAACCCTCCACCCTACAAAGCATGACGTCCTTCTCCAGGGAATGGTCCCTTCTTAC
>NW_006922003.1:1636106-1637273 GCF_000298275.1 Orycteropus afer afer | reverse complement strand
GGCCTGAGTTGCCTCTCCTCACCTAATCCCTTCAGCTGACTGCTCTTCTCTCTGACTTCCTGGCTTTTAATCCCCTTTCTCCTGCTCTTCCTGCTTTCTACTTCAGGTGTCCCTGAGTTGTCTCTCCTCACCTGTAACCCTGGGGCTGACTGTTGTTGTTGAGTGGTGAATAAATGAAAGCTTGAGTTGAAGAATGAATGTCTTTGACATTTTAGAGATACTCATGTTTTAGGAGTTAAGGAAGAGTTGGGTCAGCTGTCTTCTCATTTATTTGTGCATTTTGTTTGTTAATGCCTTTAATAATTCAGTGTCCTGAATGTCGATGAAGTGGACACTTGACTTTTCGGCCTACTTAACATCCATTCCTTCCTTCATTTTAAGGAGACTTTCTTTCCTGTAATGAACCCATTTACATTTTGAGCAAGGGTTAGCATAATTCCACCTGCAGCTCGCCCCAGAAATAGATATATAGAGCCAGATAGGTCAGTCAGAATCCCAAGCTGATTATTAGTGTTCTGACTGTGAATTTTTATTCCACAGTTAAAAGAAGATAACCTCCCCCCACAACTTGCGTGTTTAAAGTAAGCTTTCTTTTGCCCTTGGACATCCCAGCTATATGAATAAATGTAATTCTTTATGCTTAAGCTAATTTGAGATGGGTTTCTGTAATTTTTTACCAGAATGACACTTTTCATTCTTTGACCATACACATTTGCTGGGCATATGTCATGTTTCATTCATTTATTCATCTAATATTTATTATATTATAATGTAGTTATATTATAATACCTATAATATTATTATATTGTAGTTCTCTTATTGAGAATTATATACATGGCTCTTCATGAAGTGGTGCAATGAGTTATACTGGACTCCTGCTTTTGAAGAACCTAGAATGAAGACATGTAGTGAAAAATGTTGGTTCCATAATAAAGCAAAATATATAAAGTGGCATGGGAACATAGGAGAAAGGAGGGATTAAATATTCCTGAGGAAAATACTTCAAAAAGAAGGTGACCTTTGAATTGTGTTCTAAAACTGCATGGTGTTCATGAGAAAGTGAAACTTTATTTTTTAAAGTTGTATATATTTTCAAAAGGATTGAGTAATGCTAGCTCATGTTAACCATGTTCATTGAACATGGCTCATTATCTGTCTAGTTTTTTT
>NW_006922003.1:1633407-1635056 GCF_000298275.1 Orycteropus afer afer | reverse complement strand
ACACACACACACACGTGTCTGTGTGTAAATTTTCCAGCATTCATCTGTCAATGTGTCATTTGGTGGTAACTTGCTTATTGTCATTCTGGAAGCTCTGGCATTGGTATTTCAAATGCCAGCAGGTTAATCCATGGTGTACAGGTGCAAGTAGAGCTTCCAGACTAAGAAAGACTAGGAAAAAAGCCTGGCCATATACTTAAAAAAAAAAAAAAAAAATTAGCTGGAGAGAATGATATGAATCACAGCAGAACATAACATTGGGCTTGAACATGCTGGTGACCATGAGAATGGTGGAGGATTAGGCAATGTCTTGTTTTGTTATGCATAAGGTTACCGTGAGTCAGTCAACTTGATGGCAGCTATTTTATATATCTCTCTATATATCCATATTATTGCTGTTGTTAGGTGCTGTTGAGTTGGTTCTAACAGAACACAAACACTGGTCTTGTGCCATCCTCACAATTGTTAATATATTTGAACCCCTTTTTGCAGTCCCTGTGTCAGTCCATCTCATTGAGGGTCTTCCTCCTTTTTCACTGACCCCTACTTTACCAAGCCTGATGCACTGGTCCTTACTGGTAACATGTTCAAAGTAGATGAGATAAAGCCTCACTATACTCTCTTTTAAGACACATTGTGCTATACTTCTTCCAAAAAGGATTAGTTTTTTTCTGCTAGCAGTCTGTGGTATATATTCAATATTTTTTGCCAATACCTTAATTCAAAGGCATCAATTCCTCTTTGGTCTTCCTTAGTCATTGTCCAGCTTGCACATTTATATGAGGCAATTGAAAATACTATGGCTTGGATCACATCTTAGTTTTCAAAGTGGCATCTTTGCTAATTAACACTTTAAAGATGTCTTTTGCGGAAGATTTGCCCAGTGCAACATGCCATTTGATTTTCTGACTGTTGATTCCATGGACATTGATTGTGGATTCAAGTAAAATGAAATCTCTGCAACTTCAGTCTTTTCTACATTTATCATGTATTTTTTTTTTTTTTTTGGTTGTTGTTTTATATTTCAGTTATTTATTTTTTAAGTTTTTATTGGAATTTGGGTAAAAATTTACAGAACAAATTAGGTTTTCATTCAACAATTTATACACATTTTGTTTCGTGACTTCATTGCAATCTCCACAATGTAACAGGACTTTTTCCACCTCCTCCTTGTGTTTACCATTTTCATTCCTCCTTCTTTCCTATTCCATTCAATCTTCTGAACTGCTTCTGTGGTTAAATACTACCCTTTTGGTTTTATAATGCTTCATTACTCAAAGGAGCATTTAGCTCTGTGGTGTTGTTGTTCAGTTTATAGTTCTGTCTATTGTTTGGCTGAAATTTGAGCCAAGAAGGTGAACTCAGTTTCATTCTTCAATCTTTATCATTAAGTGTTTCAAGTCCTCTCACTTTCTGTAAACAAGTTTGTGTCATGTTCATATTACAGGTTGTTAATTATTCTTCCTCTAATCCTGAAACAGTATTCTTCTTCACATAGTCCAGCTTCTCAGAGTATTAGCTCAGGATACAGATTGAATAAGTATGGTAAAAGGATTCACTTCTGGCACACATCTTTCCTGATTTTAAACCATGCAGTATTCCTTTGTTCTGTTCCAACGACTGCCTCTTGCAGCATGTAAAATTTCTGC
>NW_006922003.1:1628407-1629347 GCF_000298275.1 Orycteropus afer afer | reverse complement strand
TCTCATCTTACCCTTTCATAGTTTCACTTTCTCTTGGGAACATGTTTTATTACTTTGATTTTATTATTCTTCCTGGAACTCAGAGTGTCAGCATACCACCATCACCGTCCCAGATTGTCTTCAGTTTAAAGCCTGTTAAAAAGAGTGATGTGTGCATAAGGAAATTATTCATACTTAAACCTTTCCCCTAGGTTGAGGTATTGTTGAGTTATAAATACTCTTCCAAATCCTTAGTGTGAAAATTTGGTAGAGCACAAGTTCAAAAATAACAATGTACAAATATAGCAAGTAATGTTTAATCCCAAATTTCAAGGTCAACTTTTCCCTCTAGTCCAGCAGAGGATCTCTGGAGTAAATCATTCTCTTATCTCCTCCCCCTCTGACTCCTCAGCGGGGCAAGGTTCTGGTAGAAATTGGGTCACCTGCTATGGCTCATTTTTCCCTGTCCCAAGGTCTTTCTTCAGTTTCTCAGTATATCTATATCCTGACTTTTTCAATAAGGGCCAGAAAGCAATGACTCATATCCCCATGGGCCCTGAATTTGGCACTACATTTTCCCAGATTGAAAAACATAGATTATAGTTTCTGCTAAGATGGTTCAATATCTCTTCTCTTCCCTAAAATCTCTCCTGATTCGTGACACATTTTGAGCATTCACATTTGCTGATATCACTACTAAGTGATTAATAATTTGGATCACTGGCAAGATTTCTACACTTGTTTTTATCCTGCCCTATAGGTGAATAGAGGACCTTAATGGCACATGGCTAAGTGCTCATCTGCTAACTGAAAAGTCAGTAGTTCAAAACCACTAGACTCTCTGAAGGAGAAATATGTGGCCATCTGCTTCTGTAAAAATTTGCAGCCTTGGAAGCTTTATGGGGGAATTCCACTCTGTCCTAGAGAGTCACTATAAATCAGAATCAACTCAATGGAAATA
>NW_006922003.1:1626431-1627552 GCF_000298275.1 Orycteropus afer afer | reverse complement strand
AATGAAGTATAGCAGAATACAGATAAGGTAGTTCTGAACTGCCTTGATTTATAAAATATTTTGCCATTGATTAATATATAGGAAAATAGGAACATGGGGAATAGGGAGGGCTTGGAGATGAAGTTAATTGGTTTAAATTCCAAAAATCCTGTTAGAGGAATATCCTCCTGATAGCCTTAATGGCTATTAACTTGTCAATATTGTCACCAAAATTAAACTTAAACCTTAACATTAAAGGGAGACCTTTCATTACCTAAGGGGCTCTAGTGACACTGTAGTTAAGTCATTGGGCTGCTAACCAAAAGGTCTGTGGTTTGAGCCCACCAACCCCCATGCGAGAAAGATGGAGTAACTGCTTCTGTAAAGTTCTGCAGCCTTGAAACTCTTTTGGTGGTCACTGTGAATTGGAATTAACTCCATGGCCATTGATTTTTGGTTGCTTTTTCATTCCCACATCTACTCTCCTATTAAGGAGTCCTAGAACTCAGCAAATAACCAAAAGATCAGCAGTTTGAACCAGCAACTGAACTGAGGGAGAAAAATTCTCAGCAGAAGAGTCTGCTTCCCAAAAGATAATAGTCTTGGAAACCCTATGAGACAGTTCCACTCTGTCCCGTAGGGTCACTATGAGCTGTAACCAACTAGAAGGCAAATGGTTTGTTTGCTTGCTTGTTTGTTTTTAAATCTCCTACCAATTAGTTCTAAGAAGCTCTGGTGATGCAGTGCCTAAAGGCATTTGACTGCTAACCAGAAGGCTGGTTGTTCAAACCCACCAGTTTCTCCATGGAAGGAAAAGGAGGCAATCTTCCTTTACCACCTTGGAAATCCAATGGAGGTCACTATGTGTCTGAATTGACTTGATGGCATTGGGTTTGGGTTTTTGAGTATCACTTAGTTTTAATCTTTATATTAAGGGTCATGGCTCAGCAAACTATAAACTGCATGCCTTTGTTTTTGTAAATAAAATATTATTGGAGTGCAGCCGCACCCATTATTTATGTATTGCCTGTGGCTGATTTCACTCTATATTTGTAGAGTTGAGTATTCCAGCAAAGTGTTTGACTTCCAAAGCCTATAACATTCACTTTCTACTTCCTTACAAAAAAAGTTTTGAACCTTGT
>NW_006922003.1:1623242-1623786 GCF_000298275.1 Orycteropus afer afer | reverse complement strand
TATAAAATTGTTTCTAAATAATTTTTTCTTAGGTAGAGTTGACCAATAAACTGTAACAGAAAACATGAGCTATTTATCCATATATTCTTAATGGCCATACCTAATATGGGAGCTCTGGTAACATAGTGCCTAAGACACTTGACTGCCAACCAGAAGGCTGGTGGTTCAAACCCACCAGGCACTCCTCGGAAGGAAGATGGGACAATCTACTTCCATAGTGATACTACCTCAGAAACCCAAGGAGGGGTCACTATGAGTAGGGTCTGACTCAATGGCACATAACAACAACAACAACAATACCTAATACATAAAAGATATTAAATTGTATACATGAATGAATGGGAAAAAAAAAAAAAAAGAAATATGGTCAATTATGGAAGATGCCTGAGTTGGGAGGATACAATTTTGCAAGACCAACAACTTATTCACTGAAAATACCTTTTTTCAACAACATAAATGATGGCTAAGCTCAATATTTTTAGTCAAAACAAGGCCTGACTGTGGAGCTGACTATGCAACAGACCATCAAGTTGAAATTGAAGAC
>NW_006922003.1:1621352-1622352 GCF_000298275.1 Orycteropus afer afer | reverse complement strand
CTCTAGAAATTGATGAAATACCCATTGAGATGTTTCAACAAATGGTTGTCATACTGGAGGTACTTACTCATCTATGCCAAGTAATCTGGAAGACCGCTACCTGGCCAACTGACTGGAAGAGATCCATACTTGTACTGAATCCAAAGAAAGGTGACCCCACAGAATGTGGAAATTATCAAACAATATTATAAATATCAGATTAAAGTAAAATTTTGCTGAAGATAATTCAAAAACAGTTGCAGCAGTATATTTACAGGGAACTTTCAGAAATGCAAGCTAGATTCAGTAGAGGATGTGGAATGAAGGATATTATTGCTGATGTCAGATGGATCCTGGCTGAAAGCAAAGAACACCAGAAAGATATTTACTTCTGTTTTATTGACTACACAAAAGCATTTGTGTGGATCATAACAAATTATGGATAACATTGCAAAGAATGTTCCAGAACACTTGATTATGTTCAAGAGGAATTTGTACATAGACCAGAAGGCTGTTTGTTGTTAGAACAGAACAAGGAGATACTGTATGGTTTAAAACCAGGAAGGGAGTGTGTCAGGGTTGTATCATTTCACCATACTTATTTAATCTGTATGCTGAGCAAATAATCTGAGAAGTCAGACTATATGAAGAAGAACATGGCATCAGGATTCAAGGGAGACTCATTAACAACCTGTGATATGCAGACAACACAATCTTGCTTGTTGAAAGTGAAGATGACTTGAAGCACTTACTGATGAAAATTGAAGACTACAGTCTTCTGTATGGATTTTACCTTCAGCATAAAGAAAACAAAAATTCTCATAGCTGGACAAATAAACAGCATCACAATAAATGGAGATAAATTTGAGGTTGTCAAAGATTTCATGTTACTTGGTTCTACAATTAACACCCATGGGAGCAGCAATCAAGAAATTAGTCAATGTATTGCATTGGGTATATCTGCTACAAAAGACCTCTTTAAAGTGTTGAAGCCCAAAGATGTCTCTTTGAAGACTAAAGC
>NW_006922003.1:1619245-1620412 GCF_000298275.1 Orycteropus afer afer | reverse complement strand
ACCTTATACTCATTGCAATCTGTCACTTAACTGAAAGTATTCCCACTAAAATAACTACATGTAATTGTAACTGGATATTAAATTTGAAGTATCTTAAAACACTAATATATAATGCATAAGATAAACTGAAGTGAGATGCTGACCCAATATTAACATTTGAAAATTAAGTGTTAGAGAAGAAGTCAAATGATTTTTAAAGCCTTCTTACACATGGATATTCTGAAAAGATCTGGAATTGAATACTTAAGAGGAGTTGAAGAGGGTGATTTATTTAAAGAGAATTGATGCAATGATATAATTACTAACCCATCATCCTACCCAAAGAGAATTAGGTCCCCTACAACTTTATCTTGGGAGCTCTGGTATCATAGTGCCTCAGGCACTTGACTGCTAATCAGAAGGCTGCGGTTCAAATCCACCAGCCACTCCCCGGAAGGAAGGTTGGCCAATCTACTTCTGTAGTGATACTGCTTCCGATACCCAAGGAGGGGTCGTTATGATTTGGGTCTGATTCGACGACACACAACAACAACAACATCTTTATCTTAATCAAAAAAGACATTTTAAAGAGGGTGTTAAAAAATTGAAAATGTATCCCCAGTGGTGGAAGTGGGTTTGAATCCCACTTAAAGCTAAAAAAAAAAAAAAAAAAATCACCTGGTAAATTTAAATAGCTACCAGCTGAGAGACCAAATAATCTCTGTACTCTCAGAGACTATTAAGAAAACAGATACATATTTTTCATGGATCAGTGTTTAAACACACATGAGAGAAAAAGACAACACCCTCCAGACAAGAGGAAGACAGAGAGAGAATTTAGGTCCTATCATCTATACAAAAAGACCACCAAATGAAGAAATATGCATCAGTAAAGAAGGAAGGAGTACTAGTGAAGAAATGGTTGAATGCTCAGTTGCTAACTAAAAAGTCAGTAGCGTGAACCCACCAGTTTCTCTGTGAGGAAGTGATATGACACTCTAAAGACTAAAAGCCTTGGGAACGCTATGGCCCATTATATTCTGTCCTTTATGGTAACTATGTGTTGGAATTGACTTAACAGCAGTAAGTTGAAAGAGAAATTAAAGATATCACCAAATTCCTAGGTGAATGGAAATATAAGAATGAGCAACCAAGAATGCATTGACCTGGGAGCTATTATTTGAGATA
>NW_006922003.1:1613423-1615020 GCF_000298275.1 Orycteropus afer afer | reverse complement strand
CTCTGATGATGCAGCTCTTTCCCAGTCCTATTTTGAGAGCCTTCTAACCTAAGTGACTCATCCTCCTTCTCTGTATTGGACAATGTTTCCAGACTATTCATAAAGTTGCCAATAATGTATCAAACAGTGTTTCTCTGCTATTCATAATGTTTTTCCTGGCCAATTCTTTGAGAAGTGGATGGTGTCTTCCTTCTTCCTAGTCTGTGCACCCCACTGGGTTTGATACACCAGCAGCACAGCCTCAAGACTCACAGCAACACATCACCACAATAGGACAAACCAACAGACAAGTTTGTCTCCCTTAGCTGTTCAAAACCTCTCCAACTTCTCCTTACCTGGATCCTTGCTGCTGTCTCCGAACTCTGCCCCAGCCCCCTGGCTTTTATCCTCTCCTTTCTCCTGCATTCCTTCCTTGCTGCTTGTGGGGTATGGCCTGGGTTCCCTCCCCACAACTGGATCTCCTCTCTCTGTCTTGGTCCTCCTGGCCTTTTTCTCTCCTTTCCTCCACTTTCCCACAAATCCATAGTTTGGCCTAAAAAGGCAATTAATTACTTGAACTTTTCCTTCACTGCACTGGCCTTGCCAAGTGCAATTTTACCTTTTGATCTCCACCAATACAGAATACTTTTTATTTCTTAAGAAGCCATATGCTATAATGATTGATGATCTTTGCACATATTCTTATTTGCCTGGAACTTCTTTCCTCCACACCTCTACCTTTATTTGGTTACTACTTTCAAGGTAGGCTAAACACTTTGTGTGGACTAGTGAAAAATGGAAATATGAGGTCTTTTGTGCAAAAGTTATTAAGAATTTTAGACAGCAACAGCAGAGCATTAAACTAAGTGTGGGGTCCTGCTAAACTCAGGATCCTGTGTAGGTGCACAGGTCCATTATTCACGAAGCTGTTTCTGCCTACTCAACTTTTATGATTCAGCTATAATGTCACATATTCAAAAAAGCCCTCTCAGACATTTGGTAAATCAGAGGTCTGAGGAAGTCTTTCCTTATGACCGAAAATCAAGATTCTAACTTTGTGTCAGTGAACTGTTAAATATATAAAACTAATAAAATCAAAGGACAACTCATATTTACTGTTTAAATGTTTGCATTACAAAGATATTTTAAAAATTTATGTAATATTTGATTTTTCGTTCACAGCCTTAGTAGTTTTTGTCTTTCCTTATCAAGTATTCTTAATAGGTGAGAGCTCCATTTACTAAACAATCCTTCCACTATACCCGTCTTCCATTTGTACGAGTTCTCACTTATTTTAGGGACACCTGAACATTGAGTGTGGCCCCTATATTCTCAATGTGTCCTTTTACTCCAAGGAGATGAACTGCACTGACTTAAACTACCATCTTAAAGGCTTTGCAATGTACTCCTGATAAATGCCTACTGTGATTGATTGCTCTCTTCACTTTTTTTGTGGCATTCAATCAATCTCAAAAGCTTGTATTATTAATAAAACAAAAAGTAATTATGGTATTGTTTGGATGATGCTACTTTCTTTATGTCTATTGACATAAAGATATATGTAGATATAAAGTTGCCTTCAAGTTTTCATGTGCATTCAAACACATTTTAAGATAGG
>NW_006922003.1:1610295-1612047 GCF_000298275.1 Orycteropus afer afer | reverse complement strand
TTTACACCAGCAACTATTTCAAACTTTTTCCTTGTAGTCTGTTAATAATTCATCTTCTCCTTCACACTGAGCACAAGAATACATCTACTTAGTTAAATGTGTTCTCCTTTAAACACTTATTTCCTTAAATTAAGGGTTCATCCATGCTTTCTTCTCAATATCTTCTCATAACAAATGCATCTCTTTCTTCAATTCCAAGGTTAACAAACTTTTATTGGTGCCTAATTTCCTCAAGATAAAAGACACATTTTTAAATTTAAAATTCAAAATCATTTAATATATGGGTATACATAATATGGATCACTTGGTGGTACAAAAGGTTTGCACTCAACTGTTAACCTAAAGGTTGATGGTTCTAGGAAAGAAAGTCCAGATGATAAACATCACAGCTAAGACAATGCTATGGAGCAAAACCCTCTTGAGGGCAACAGGTTTTATACATAACATACATCTGCACCATATTCTGTTCATTCTTTCAACAAATATCTAGTTATTTATTATTTCAGCAAATATATGATGTTCTTGCTCATTCATTTATTCAGTAATGTAGTTGTTGTTAATTATCATCAAGTCAAATCCAACTTATGGCAACCCCATGTGTACAGAGTAGAACTGCTCCAAGGAATTTTCAGGGCTGTCCCCTTTAAGAACCATAGCTAGGCCTTTTTTCTGAGGAATGTCTGGGTGGGTTTGAAACACCAGTCCTTTGGTCAATTGTTGAGTATTTAACCATTTGCATCACTTAAAAAAGACAAAGTCTCTAAACTCAGGTTGTTCATATTTAGGGTGGGTTATAGATAGAGGACAAGAGAGGCAATACCGATAAGAAAATAGAGTGATACTGATATATATAGGGGGCTATTTTAGACAGGCTTATCAGTGAACACCTCCCTGAGGGGTTAGCATTTGAATAGAGAATGGAGGGAAGGTGTATTCCATGGAAATTTAAGAGGAAAAGACTTCCAGGCAAATAAAACAATCAGTACAAAACCCCTGTTGTACAGTTTCCTGATGTGTTCACAGAAAAGAGAGGAAGGAGATGTGGCTGGAATATGGAGCTCTAGTGGCATAATGCCTAAAGCATTTGGCCACTGACCCGAAGATTGGTGATTCAAACTCACCAGCCGCTCTGTGGAAGAAAGACGAGGAGATCTACTCCCATAAAGATTTGTTGTTGTTGTTGTTGTTTGCCGTCGAGTCGGCCCCAACTCATAGCGACCCCTCCTTGGGTTTCTGAGGCAGTATCACTACGGAAGTAGGATTTCCCAACCTTCCTTCCGAGGAGTGGCTGGTGGGTTTGAACCGCCAGCCTTCTGGTGAGCAGTCAAGTGCCTTAGGCACTATGCTACCAGAGCTCCTCCCGTAAAGATTTACCTCTTCAGAAAACCAATGGTGGTCACTATGACTGAATTGAATTGATGGCAGTGATCTTAGTGACTGGAATATTTACCAGATGATTTAAGAAGTGAGTGATACGATATAACCTGTATTTTTAAAATATTGCTATTATGATCTCTAATAGAGGGATGGAACTAAGAGGGTGGTGGGGATTCTGACTCATAGCGACTCCCTTTGGGTTTCCAAGGTGGTAAATCTTTATTGAAGTAGATTGCCCCATCTTCCTTCTGCAGAGTGGCTGGTGAGTTTGAACCACCTACCTACCTTCTGATTAACAGTCAAATGCCTTAGGCAGGACACCACCAGAGTTCCTTATAATACAGGGGTGAAACTAAGAGGGTGGTGGGTGAATCA
>NW_006922003.1:1608387-1610195 GCF_000298275.1 Orycteropus afer afer | reverse complement strand
TATGCAGATGTCTAATTATGTCATCATCTTTAATTGAAAAGAGTATGATTTCTCAACTGAATTTCCCCTGCATATTTCACAATGACTTGTCCATATATCTATCTAACTATCCATCCATCTATCTATCTATCTATCTATATACATGAGTCTACTTCTGGACTCTCTATTTGGTTTTATTGATATATTTCTTGATCTTCCTGCCAATAGCACATTGTTTTAACAATTGTAGCTTCATAATAAGTCAAGAGTAGGTAGTGTTAAGCCTCCAATTTTATTTTCAAAGTTGTCTTACGTATTCGAGATCCTTTACAGTTACACACAAATTTTAAAATAAACTTCTTGAGTCTATAAAAACTCCTGCTGATACTTTGTTTGAGAATGTGTTGCATCTGTAAATCAATTCTAACAATATTAAGACTTCCTAAAGATGAATGTGAAAAATCTTACTCATTTTGATCATCTCGCTCTCATCAGTTTTCTAGTTTCAGTATGGAAGTCTTGCAAACCTTCTGTCATGTGTATCCCTAACCATTTCATACAGATTGATTCTATCTAATAATTTCAATTTTTCATTTTTGTTTGTTTGTTGTCAGTTTATAAGAATATAATTGATGTTGTGTATTGATCATGTATCCTGTGACCTTACTAAATTCACTTATTTGTTCTAATAGATTTCTTGTAGATTCCATCAGAATTTCTGCACAGATTATCTAGTCAACTGCAAATAAAAACAATTTAGTTGCCCTTTTTCTATTTGAGTGCTTTCAATTTTATTGCTTTTGCTTTAGTGGACTAGGCACAACTGTCTATACATTGCTAAGTAACCAAAAAAAAAAAAAAAACCCTGCCATCAAGTCAATTCCAACTCATAGCGACCCCTATTGGGTTTCTGAGGTGGTAATTTTTTTTAAGCTGATTATTTTTCTTCTTCTTCTTCTTTTTTTAAATTGTGATTTGGGTGAAAGTTTACAGAGCAAATTTATTTTCCCTATGGCAATTCACATATACTTTGTCTCATGACATTGACTGAGATTTCCCACAATGCAACAGCTATCTTCCCACTTCCTCCTGAGGTGGTAAATTTTTACAGATGTAGCCTGCCCAGTCTTGCTTCCATGGAGTGGCTGGTGGGTTTGAACCACCAACCTTTCTGGTTAGCAGTCAGATGCCTTAGGCACTGTGCAACCAAAACTCCTTATTGTTAAGCAGAAGTAGTCAAAACAGTCATGATGACAATAATCAGCATAAAATCCCACTTTTCACTTCTCTATTCAGTCTGAAACCAGTTGCAACATGCAGTTCTTCTTTCTCTGACTCGAGCCAACAGAAGCTAGGTCAGATCTCACAAGTTAAAAGGCTTTTGGACTAAGGCTTCAGGTGTTGGTTGTCCATGCAACACTTCTTTCTTTGACCCTAACCACCAAGGGTTATGTCAGATTTCATGAGTTAAAAGGACACAATCCTTCAGCCCATTAAGTAAGCAGACATCAGTCAGAAGCTCAGAACCATAGTGAGTTGTTTCAATTCTGGCATGTTGGCTCTACCACCCCTTTGCATTCAATAATTTGTTGAACTGATTCATAGAACAGAAAGTACTATACTTATGATTACAGATATTTTATAGTAAAAAGGATACAAGTTAGATCAGCAAAAAGAAGAGATGTTTAGGGTGAGGTCTAGAAGGATTCCCAATGTGAAGTTTCCATGTCTCAAAAAGCGGTGTGTAATCCTTTCATATGTATTCATATATTTCACCAGTGAGGAAGCTCACAGAGCTTTCATTTCGAGAGTCTTTACTGGCTTTATTA
>NW_006922003.1:1607054-1608287 GCF_000298275.1 Orycteropus afer afer | reverse complement strand
GATAATTCACTGCAGTGGCCACACAGAACTCACAGATTACGGGGTTTATTAGGGAAGCACCAGGCTACAATTCAAGTTCAGGAAAAACTCTCAGTCTCTCTCCCAGCCCACAGTCTCTCTCCTAACAATCTCTCCTGGTCTCTCTCCCAACAGTGAGTGTCCCTCAGTGTCTCACTCAGCAATACGTGTCTCTTGCATCTCTTTTCCAGCAGCACGTGCCTCTTTCAGCAGCACTTCTTCCTCAACCGGCAGTCAGGGAGAGAGACTTCTTCTGCCTCTAGGAGTCCTCCTTTTGAGCCTGACAGAGTGGCCAAACTAACCAATTATAACATCAGAATTGCAAGCACCTGAGAGAGAACAGGAACCTCCCAGAACATTGCTTTGTGTTGCGCCCAACAGAAATACCCCAGGTGGATAACTTTTACCATTAGGAGCCCCTCAGTTGCTCACAGCAAATTTTGCCATACAGTTTACAAAGACTTAAGGCTAGAAAAGCCACACTAAATAGTTTACTACACTGCAAATGCCCACTCTTCACCCTTTGAATCTTACATCCTGGCTCCTGTACTTTCATCACTTATTTTTAGCATCAACTCATGCACTGGACACAGCTTAAATGACACCTTCCTACTGGGCACGGCCTAAATGACACCTTCCCTGGCCTTTAAAACTTGGGTAAAATTCTGCTCCAACTCTCAGCTCTTAACTCTATTTATGGTACATCTCTGTGTACTGATTTACTTTGCTATTTCCCCCACTAGATCTAGGTTCTTGTTAAATGTGTTATCATCTGTACCTTAGCATAGTAAGGAAGTGATATTTGAGTAAAATTAGAACGAGACATTCAAGTAGGTAAATTAAGAGATAAAAGAGGCAGATGGAAAAGGAGTAACTGAAAAGACTGAGCTCAGTAGGAACTTGGTATATTTACAAACAATAAGGAGCCAATGTGGTTAAACTGTGGAGAGGCAAGGGGGAAGGATGTGGGATGATGTGAACACTGGCCAACAAAATACAGACAGTTTTTAATTATTTTTAAATTTTTATTCTTACCCACTAGCCACTCCTCAGAAGGAAGATTGGGCAATCTACTTCCACAGTGATACTCCCTCAGAAACCCAAGGAGGGGTCGCTATGTGTTGGATCTGACTGGACAGAAGTGAAGTTATTTATTTTTTTAATGTAAAATTTATACACATATAATTCTATATATTTCCTATATATAAATAATAA
>NW_006922003.1:1606107-1606954 GCF_000298275.1 Orycteropus afer afer | reverse complement strand
TTCTCTTCATTGAATAGGAGTAGCAGTGTAAAAGAGGTGTTCTACAACGTACATGTGTACTTTCCTAGTTCCTAGGAGTTCCTGGCTAGTGCACATTGTTAATGTGCTTGACTGCCAATGTAAGGTTGGAGATTTGAGTCCACCCAGGGGTACCTTAGAAGAAAGTCCTGGTGATCTACTTCCTGAAGATCAGCTATTGTCATTTCTGTGTGCACAACCCTACTGACACACCTGGGATCACCATGAGTCGAATTGGCTTGATAGCAACTGCTTACTTTATTAGACTATGTAACTAATGTCTCTGCCAGCAAAGTGTGACCAAAAGCTACTAATGCAAACAACAGGGACTACACAGATCTCCTAAAACAAAGGTTAGGAAGAGTGGTCTATCTGTGTCTGTTTCCAAAGAGACCACACTTGGCAATATAAATGGCAGTGTAATAGGCAGAGCCTCAAAAAGATGGATTGACACAGTGGTTGCAATGATGGGCTCAAGCATAGGAGGGATTGTGAAGATGGTATAGGACCAAGCAGTGTTTTGTGCTGTTGTACATAGGGTCGCTATGAGCTGGAACAGAGTTGACAGCACCTAACAAACAGCAACAACATAGACACACAGATACAAATATGGATATATACATCATTTCTTAATTAACTACAAATATTGAATGTATACTTTAATACTAGGTTTCCATATATAAAATGTTTACTAATTCTTAAAGATAATTCATATACCTTCCCCCCCAAAAAACAACAAACTTTTTACTTTAATAAATTTTCTTTCTTTTGCATTTTTTCTTCATGTTTACTTTAGCATGGGGACAGAATGGGGACTGAGAAACATAAA
>NW_006922003.1:1603604-1606007 GCF_000298275.1 Orycteropus afer afer | reverse complement strand
TCTTCCACTTCAAAAGAGGATCAGCATTTTTCTTATTTCTTACTGCCTTGTGTCCATCATTATTCTGATATGATAAAAATTTACTCTAAGTGCCAGTCACTTTTTCTTTCCATCCTCAATGCCATTATTTGTGAAGACACATAACATTTACTTAGGTCATCAGTAGAATGAATACCTGCTTCCCAATCTTTCATTTGTTAACTCTGTAATGATGACATTTGTAATTAATCTATTTCATTTCCTTTATTCCCAATTCTTGAACTGACTTTTCCTTCACTCTGCTTTACATACCCATAGATTTGGCCACTTTTTATAACATTTCATTAAGAAATAGTTATCTATCGCCAAGGTCTGTACCTATGAACATCTTTTCTTTAATCACAGTCTTTCACTCCTCTTAAATCTATGATTCATTTCCTTTGTCATCTATTTTGTGACTCATGTTTCCTAAATCCACCTGTAGTCTCTGAATCCATCAAGCTTTATCTGTCTTTTTACCCAGTCTGGACTCAATGATCAGTCATATAAAAGATGTACTCTGCAGTTTTTTTTTCTGTCTAGATTTTATTTTCAACATGGGAAGCACTATGTCTTTTCATTCAGCAAATACATAATAAGCACCCACTATTTCTCAGGCATTGTTAGGAACTGTTGATGTAGTGATGAGCCTAAAAATGACTCTTCTTTACTGAAGCTTTAATATTATTAGTTGGAGGAGGTAGACAATGAGAAAATAAATACACATTTGGTGGTAAGACAAGTGCTATGGAGAGAAGTAAATAGGATGTGGGATAGAGGAAAATGCTTTTGTATTTAAAAACAGAGAATAATCAAATAAAGCTTTCACAATAAAGAGGTCTTTGAGCAGAGAACTGAAAGATAAGGTGTGAGAAATGCAGCTATTTAGGGGAAACATTCTAGAGACTAGAAAGCACCAAGTACAAAGACGCTGAGGAAGAAATGGATTTCTTTTTGTGAGTATAAATGAGGAGGTCCATGGGATTAAGAGAAGAGTGAGTGAAGGGGAGAATGATTGGAAATGAATTTAGAGAGGTAGAATATCTTTCTTGATTGTATGTATTTCTACATTGTTATACCCAACCTGACATCATCCAATTCACAACTTTATTCTTCTTTCCTTTATTGTGTTGATCACAATTTCTAATTTGATACACTGGTAAATAATGGTGCTTAATGAAACATCCCACTGAGATGTTTCAACAAATGGATTCAGCAATGGAGGTGCTTACTCACTTACGCTGAGAAATTTGGAAGACAGCCACCTAGCCAACTGACAGGAAGAGATCCATATTTATGCCCTTTCCAGAGAAAAGCAATCCAACATAATGCAAAAATTATTGAACAAAATCATTAATGTCATACATAAGTAAAATTGTGCTAAAGATAAACCAAAAACAGTTGCACAGGTATATTGATGGGGAATTGTCAGAATTTTAAACTGGATTCAGGATAATATGTGGAATGAGGAATGTCATTGCTGATGTCAGATGGATATTGGCTGAGAGCAAAGACTACCAGAAAGATGTTAATTGGTGTTTGATTGGCTTTGCAAAGGTATTTGACTGTGGATTTTAACAAATTATGGATAATATTTGTTATGGGAAGTCCACAACACTTAATTGTGCTCATGAGAAACCTGTGCATAGATCAGGAGACTGTTGTTCAAATAGAACAAGGGAATTCTGCATGATTTTAAAACAGGGAGGATGTGTGTCAGAATTATATCCTTTCACCATATTCACACTGTGAGCAAATAATCCAAGAAGCCAGATTATATGAGCAAGAACACAGCATCAGGATTGGAGAAAGACTCATTAACACTTTGCAATATGCAGATGATACAACCTTGCCTGCTGAAAGTGAAGATGACTTGAAGCACTTTCTGATGAAGATCAAAGACCTCAGCCTTTAATATGGATTACACCTCAACATAAAGGAAACAAATGTCCTCACACGTGGACCAATAAGCAACCTCACAATAAAAGGAGAAAAGATTGACACTGTCAGGGATTTCTTTATCCTTAGATCCACAACCAGCACCAATGAAAGCAGCAGTCAAGAAATCAGATAATGTTTTGCACTAGGAAAAGTCTGGTGCAAAAGACCTCTTTAAAGTATTGAAGAGTGAAGAAGTCAGTTTGAATAGTAAGGTGCGCCTGATGCTAGCCACAGTATTTCCAATCACCTCATATGTATGTGAAAGCTGGACAATGAATAAGGAAGACCAAAGAAGAATTGATGTCTTCCAGCTGTGTTGGCAACTGGAACCTGTCCTGGAGGAAGTGCACCTGAAATGCTCCTTGGAAGCGAGAATGGCCAGACTTCGTCTCACCTATTTTGGTCATGTTGTCAGAAGGGACCATTCTTTGGAGAAGGATGTCA
>NW_006922003.1:1602163-1603504 GCF_000298275.1 Orycteropus afer afer | reverse complement strand
TGGAGAAGGATGTCATGCTTGGTAGGGTGGAGCGTCGACAAAAGACGGGGAGGCCTTCAACGAGATGGATTAACACGGTGGCTGCAATGATGGGCTCAAGTATAGCAGGGATTGTGGAGCTGGCGCGGGATCGGGCAATGTTTCGTTCTGCTGTGCATGGAGTCGCTATGAATCAGAAACGACTCGACGGCACCTAACAACAACAACAAAGTTGTGTTGGCAAAAGTACCAGGGACTGCCAGAAGAAAGAACAAACCTGTCCTAGAAGAAATGAAGCCAGAATGCTCCTTGGAAGTGAGAATGGCCACATTGTCCCACCTACTTTGATCATGTTGTCAGAAGGGATGATTTTCTGGAGAAGAACATCATGCTTGGTAAAGAAGAGATCAGCAAAGAAAGGGAAGACCCTCAATGAGATGAATTGACACTGTGGCTGCAACAATGAGCTCAAGCATAGCAAATATTGTGAAGAAGGCACAGGCCTGGGTAGTATTTGTTCTGTTGTACATATGGTAGCTATGAGTTAGAGCCAATTAGACAGCACCTAAGAACAACAACAATGAATAGTCATTGATTGTTTTATTTGTCTTAAATCGATCAATTATCCAAAATGGATGTGCTTTTCTTTCCAACTTTTCTGTCTTCTATTCTGCATATATGTAACCTACATATTTTAAATAAAAAAAAAAATAGAGAACATCCAAGGGGAATTCTCTTTAAACTGTTTATCTGTCTGGACCTGTTTTTCTTTCTTCACTTCTGTTCTGAAGGAAGAGAAGAAGAATTAAGGAAAGAAATAAAGAAGAAAGGGTCACAATTATCATTTCAATTTCATGTATTCTTGTTGGAAACTCCACTTTTACTGAGAAGATTTTTGTGTAATAGAAACTGTTTTGAGATTTTTTTTTTCCATTTTTGTCTAATGTCTAATGCATATTAGAATATATGCACACTGTGCTTAAGTAGTCAAGCTTGTTCTTTTCTGTAGCCTTAGCTCTCAGTATAATGTCTAACAAAGATTTGTGTTAGTCATGAACTTTGTTTATGAACTTTGTTTGATGAACTCCTCCAATGATGGGATAATATACAGTTTCCAAAAGTAATACTTTGTATTTTTTTTTATATCTTTGCTATTTTCTTCATATTGAGTAACTGAGTCCATTTTTGTTATATGGATTAACTTTAATTATTTTAGAATTGCAAGAACACCAGTATTTAAGACTACTCATTTATTGAACAAAAATTAGTGTGAAATATGTATTAGAATCTACTCAATGGCAATGGGTTTGGGTTTGCATAAATTATTTTAATTTCTCTTTATGAGCTGTATAAAGCCTGGTG
>NW_006922003.1:1597594-1601378 GCF_000298275.1 Orycteropus afer afer | reverse complement strand
AGAGTTTACTGGGGCACTCAAAATTGATATGTTTTCTATTACCATTGCCCAAAAGTTTGCTGCAAGACTTTAATTTTTTAATTAGCTCATTCGAAAAATTCACATTTATAATAATAATTTCAATAATAATAAATGTACTACTGTTTTCCAATCATTATCATCTAATAAAGAATAAACATTTCACCTGAGAATGATAGTTTTAAAACATGATAAACATGAAGAATAATCATTTTCTTTTACTGACATGAATGTTATCAATGATTTAAAATAACTTGTCAGTGACACTCCTCTGTATATTTAACGATGGATATATGATATCATACATTTGTTCAAATGCATAGAACTTTATACCACACAAGAGTGAACCTTACTGCAGACAAATTAAAAGCAAACAAACAACAACAACAACAATAAAATAACCTATAAGGTTTCAGGAAAGAATGCAGACTGTGAAAAAAGAATCTAACTGTATTAAAACTGTATGAAACGACCTCGCTCTCGCTGAAGGCGGTGGGGATAAAGTGCTGCTCTGAGTAACTTTGGAAATTAGTGGCATCTGTAAGACTAAAGGCAAAAGATACTGGTCCTGAGCACTGTATTCTAGTTGGAAAAGTTGTTTTACATGAAGGTATAGATTAGTTCTGATACTACTCTCCATGTAAAATGAAATTGAACAATTAAGTAATTAAGTGAATAGATGGTGGTTGGTGGGAGACAAGTTCTTCATTGTTGAAGTGGGAATTTACAGACAAGCAAGGGAAGGATAGAATGATCTATGTTGTAATGTATTAGAATGGAAACATTAGTAAGAACTCAGGTTGAATTTAATGTAGATATATTCTTGTTAAGGAGCTCTGCTACCACAATGATTAAAGCATTCAACTGCCAACCAAATGGTTGGCAGTTCAAATCTATCAACTGCTCTGTGAGACAAAGATGAAGCAGTATGCTTCCATAAAGAATTACAGCCTTGGGAAACCTCTAAGACAGTTCTATTCTGTCCTATAGTGTCACTATGAGTCAGAATCAACTCAATGGTAGTAACATTTTTTTTTGTTGTTGTTAATGTTGCTCTTGTTATGTGCCATCAAGTTGATGCCAACTCATAGCAACCATATAAGACAAAGTAGAATTTCCCCCATGGAGTTTCTTAGGCTGTACTCTACAGAATACATCACCAGGTCTTTTCTTCTGCATAGCGACTGATGTGTTTGAACAGCCCACCTTTCATTTACAATCAAGTGTTTCACCATTGCACCATAAGGTCTCCTTGAAATAGATGGTTACATATAGAAATATCTATAGATATTAGTAAGAATAGTATATGTATATACATACACATATAGTATAATAGATGGATTAGTATACCACCAAATATTCCTTTATAGATTGAGATGGCATAAAACAAATGACATTCTAGTAATAATGAGTACACATAACACTCAGATCTTGATTTCTAATACCATTCTCCATTAAAAGGTGTCAGAAGGACTTGATGAAATATACATAATGATCCTAGAGCATCTTTTAGTGTCAGCAAGTAAAAAAAAAAAAAAAAAAAATCCTGCACAATTCCCCATCCCTCAAAAAAAAAGAAACCTACTTGTTGGAATAAGGCAAAGGGATCTAGAAACCAACTGCAAGAGCTACCAGTGGTCAAAACTAGAATAATTTGTACAACAAAATAAATAAAATATTATAACTCAAGATATAAAATAAATATTCATGAGTCCATGTTCGTGTAAATAAAAGATTGAATACATTAATAAATGATGGAGAAGTTTAAAATCTCCTGTGCTAAACAGACAGCTAAGGGAGACCAGGAAGCAAGTAGAGTGATTTGGAACAACTAAGGGAAACAAAATTGTCAGTTTGTTGTACTGTGGTGGCTCATGTGTTGCTGTGAGACTGGAACATATGCCACCAGTGCTTCAAATGCCAGCAGGGTTACTCATGGTGGACAGGTTTCAGCAGAGCTTCCAGAATAAGATAGACTAGGAAGAAGGAATAGGCTATCCACTTCTGAAAGAATTGACCAGTGGAAACCTTATGAATAACAGTGAAACACTGATATATTACGGGAAAACTTTATGAAAAACCTTAAAATATTTTCCGATATAGTGCCAGAAGATGAGCCCCTCAGGTAAGAGGTCACTCAGTATATGAATGAGGAAGAGCTGCCTCCTCTGAATAGAGCTGACCTTAATAATGTGGATGGAGTAAAGCTTTTGGGACCTCCATTTGCTGATGTGGCATGACTCAAAATGAGAAGAAACAGCTGCAAATAAACATTAATAATTGGAATATGGAACATATGAAGGATGAATCTAGGAAAATTGGAAGTTGTCAAAAATAAAATAGAACACATTAAGATTTATATCCTAGGCATTAGTGAGCTGAAATGGACTGTTTTGGGCCATTTTGAATCAGATAACCATATGATCTACTATGCAGAGAATGACAAATTGAAGAGGAATGGCATGGCATTCATCATCACAAAGAATGTTTCAAGATCTGACCTGAATTACAAGGCTATCCGTGATAGGATAATATCCATACACATACAAAGAAGACCAATTAATACTACTATTATTCATATTTGCACACCAACCATCAAAGCCAAATATGAGGAAGTTGAAGATTTTTACCAACTACTGCAGTCTGAAATTGATCAAACTTGTAATCAAGATGTGTTGGTTATCACAGTGATTGAAATGCAAAAGTTGGAAACAGAAGAATCATCAGCAATTGGAAAATACGGTCTTGGTGATAGAAATAATGCTGGAGATTTCATGATAGAATTTTGCAAGACCAATGACTTATTCATTGCAAATACCTTTTATTAACAACACAATGTTGGCTATACACATGGACTTCAACAGATGGAGTAAAAAGGAATCAGATTGACTACATCTGTGGCAAGAGGCAACAGAAAAGCTCAATATCTTCTGCCAGAACAAGGCCAGAAACTGATTGTGGAACAGACCATCAACTGCTCATATGCGTGTTCAAGTTTAAGTTGAAGATGATTAACACAAGTCCATAAGAGCCAAAATATGACCTTGATATATCCCCCCTGAATTTAGAGACCATCTAAAGAATAGAGTTGATGCATTGAACACCAATGACCGAAAATCAGAGGAGTTGTGGGATGATATCAAGAACATCATCCATGAAGAAAGCATGAAGAAAGGTCATTAAAAAGACAGGAAAGGAAGAAATGACCAAATTGATGTCAGAAGAGACTCTGAAACTTGCCCTTGAATGGAAAGTAGCTAAAGCAAATGGAAGAATCAACAAGATAAAAGAGCTGAACAGAAGCTTTCAGAGAGTAGCTTGAGAAGACAAAGTCAATTATTATAGTGAAATATGCAAGGACCTGGAGTTAGAAAAACAAAAGGGAAGAACACACTCAGTATTATTCAAGCTGAAAGAACTAAAGAAAAAAATCAAGCATCAAGTTGCAATATTCAAAGATTCTGTTGTCAATATACTAAATGATATGGGGAATGTAGAAAGAAGATGGAAGGAATATACAGAGTCACTGTACCAAAAGGAATTGGTCAATGTTCACCCATTTCAGGAGGTGGCATATGAACAAGAACCAATGGTATTGAAGGAAGAATTTGAAGCTGCACTGAAGGAATTGATGAAAAACAAGGCTCCAGAAATTGACAGAATACCCATAGAGATGTTTCAAGAAATGGATGTCACAGTGGAGGCACTCACTCGACTTTGCCAAAAGATTTGGAAGACAGCTACTTAGCCAACTGACTGGAAGAGA
>NW_006922003.1:1590560-1597494 GCF_000298275.1 Orycteropus afer afer | reverse complement strand
AACATATGAAGGATGAATCTAGGAAAATTGGAAGTTGTCAAAAATAAAATAGAACACATTAAGATTTATATCCTAGGCATTAGTGAGCTGAAATGGACTGTTTTGGGCCATTTTGAATCAGATAACCATATGATCTACTATGCAGAGAATGACAAATTGAAGAGGAATGGCATGGCATTCATCATCACAAAGAATGTTTCAAGATCTGACCTGAATTACAAGGCTATCCGTGATAGGATAATATCCATACACATACAAAGAAGACCAATTAATACTACTATTATTCATATTTGCACACCAACCATCAAAGCCAAATATGAGGAAGTTGAAGATTTTTACCAACTACTGCAGTCTGAAATTGATCAAACTTGTAATCAAGATGTGTTGGTTATCACAGTGATTGAAATGCAAAAGTTGGAAACAGAAGAATCATCAGCAATTGGAAAATACGGTCTTGGTGATAGAAATAATGCTGGAGATTTCATGATAGAATTTTGCAAGACCAATGACTTATTCATTGCAAATACCTTTTATTAACAACACAATGTTGGCTATACACATGGACTTCAACAGATGGAGTAAAAAGGAATCAGATTGACTACATCTGTGGCAAGAGGCAACAGAAAAGCTCAATATCTTCTGCCAGAACAAGGCCAGAAACTGATTGTGGAACAGACCATCAACTGCTCATATGCGTGTTCAAGTTTAAGTTGAAGATGATTAACACAAGTCCATAAGAGCCAAAATATGACCTTGATATATCCCCCCTGAATTTAGAGACCATCTAAAGAATAGAGTTGATGCATTGAACACCAATGACCGAAAATCAGAGGAGTTGTGGGATGATATCAAGAACATCATCCATGAAGAAAGCATGAAGAAAGGTCATTAAAAAGACAGGAAAGGAAGAAATGACCAAATTGATGTCAGAAGAGACTCTGAAACTTGCCCTTGAATGGAAAGTAGCTAAAGCAAATGGAAGAATCAACAAGATAAAAGAGCTGAACAGAAGCTTTCAGAGAGTAGCTTGAGAAGACAAAGTCAATTATTATAGTGAAATATGCAAGGACCTGGAGTTAGAAAAACAAAAGGGAAGAACACACTCAGTATTATTCAAGCTGAAAGAACTAAAGAAAAAAATCAAGCATCAAGTTGCAATATTCAAAGATTCTGTTGTCAATATACTAAATGATATGGGGAATGTAGAAAGAAGATGGAAGGAATATACAGAGTCACTGTACCAAAAGGAATTGGTCAATGTTCACCCATTTCAGGAGGTGGCATATGAACAAGAACCAATGGTATTGAAGGAAGAATTTGAAGCTGCACTGAAGGAATTGATGAAAAACAAGGCTCCAGAAATTGACAGAATACCCATAGAGATGTTTCAAGAAATGGATGTCACAGTGGAGGCACTCACTCGACTTTGCCAAAAGATTTGGAAGACAGCTACTTAGCCAACTGACTGGAAGAGATCCATATTTGTACCCACTCCAAAGAAAGGTGATCCCACATGGAAATTATTAAACAATATCATTAATATCACACACAAATAAAATCTTACTGAAGATAATTCATAAACAGTTGCAGCAGTATATTGACAAAAAACTCCCAGAAATGCAAGCTGGGTTCACAAGAGGATGGGGAATGAGGGATATCATTGCTGATGTCAGATGGATCTTGGCTCAAAGCAAAGATACCAGAAAGATGTTTACTTGTGCTTTATTGACTATAAAAAAGCATTTGATTTTGTGGATAATGACAAATTATGGGTAACGTTGAGAAGAATGGAAATTCCAGAACACTTAATTGTACTCATGAGGAACCTATACATAGACCAGGGGTCTGTTGTTCAAACACAACAAGGGGATACTACATGGTTTAAAATCAGGAAGGGAGTGCATCAGGGTTGTATCCTTTCACCATATTTATTCAAACTGTATGCTGAAGAAATAATCCCCAAAACTGGACTATGTGAAGAAGAACATGACATCAGGATAGGAGGAAGGTTAATTAACAACCTGCTATATGCAGACGACACACCTTTGCTTGCTGAAAGTGAGGATGACTTGAAGCACTTACTGATGAAGTTCATAGACTACAGTCTGCAGTATGTATTACACCTCAATATAAAGAAAACAAAAATCCTCACAATTGGACCATAAGCAGCATCATGATAAATGGAGAAAAGGTTGAAGTTGTCTAAGACTTCATATTACTAACTTCTACAATCAACACCAATGGAAGCAGCAGTCGAGATATCAGACAACATATTCCATTGGGAAAATATGCTGCAAAAGACCTCTTTTGAGTGCTGAAGAGAGATGTCTCCGTGAAGACTAAGGTGTGCTTAACCTAAGTCTCGGTATTTTCATTTGCCTCATATGCGTGTGAGAACTGGACAATGAATAAAGAAGACTGAAGAAGAGTTGATGCTTTTGAGTTATGGTTTTGGTGAAGAGTACTGAAAGTACCATGCACTGCTAAAAGAACAAATGTGTTCTGGAAGAAGTGCAGCCAGAATGCTCCTTGGAAGTGAGAATGGCCAGACTTTGTCTCACCTACTTTGGTCATGTTGTCAGAAAGGACCATTCCCTGGAGAAGGATATTATGCTTGGTAAAGTGGAGGGTCAATGAAAAAGGGAAAGGCCCTCTACAAGATGGATTGACACAGTGGCTACAATGATGGGCTCAGGTATAGCAAGAATCGTGAGGCTGGCACTGGACTGGGCAGTGTTTCATTCTGTTGTACACAGGGTTGCTATAAATCAGAGATGACTTGACAGCACCTAACAACAAAAACAACATGTGCTAAACAACAGAAAATAAATTATGGAAATATCTATCCATCTTAAAGAAGGAAGATAACACATAATTATTATATGTGTGGACTGTCTATAGTGACTTCTTACCAAAAAGTGGAGTATGGAAGAGGAGGAGGGAGAAAGGTCTCTTGGCCTTTCTTCTGGTCAGTGGTAAAGAAACTGTCCTTGGTCTTTCAGGCGCTTCACACTTGTCTAGAAAGATTTACTCTGCAGGGGGAGAGAGTATGGGAGTGGGCTCTCTGTCTTCTTCCTTATCTTGGTTGCTTCAGGGCCTGATGTCTCCTTTCCTGGGATAAATAAAGGCTGGCTATATTGTTTATTCAGAAAAGAATGATAAAAGAAGGAAAAAACAGTGAGTTAGTCACTGAGATTAAGGTCTCCTTTTATCCTGACTGTCTGCTTACAAAGGCTTTGCAAGTTTCAGTGAGGGGCTCCTTCAACCTTCTATTTCAGCCTTCTTCAATATCATGTTTGGTAAAGTGGAAGGTCAACAAAGAAGGGGAAGACCCTCAATGAGATGGATAGGCACAGTGACTGCAACGATGGGCTCAGGTATTGCAAGGATTGTGAGGCTGGCACAGGACTGGGCAGTGGTTTGTTCTGCTGTGCATAGGGTCACTATGAGTCGGAAATGACTCCACAGCACCTAACATCAATAACAACATATAATGCTAAGTATATACATGTACATATAAAACCAAACTCATTGCCACCAAATCGATTCCAACTCATAGTGACCCTCATGGCATATTTGAGGTTATAAATTTTTACAAAAGCAGACTGCTCCATTTTTCTCTGCTGGAGAGCAGCTGGTGGGTTAGAACTACTGACCTTTTGGTTAGCAGCCAAATGCCTTAACCTTTACAACACCAGAGCTCCTTACATGTATGTATATATGTATACATAAGAATCATCTGGGGATCTCTAAGACTTACCTAGGGATCTGGTTAACAGGTACGTTCTGATTTAGTATATCTGGGGTGGAAAAGCAAATTTTCAGCAAGGGGTGAACAGAAATGAACCGTTTGAAGTCCACACATTTTGACTCTTATTCTGTTACTGTATCACATCCTTAAGGATGATTATCCTGGTGTATCTGAATAAGTCAATTCCTTATTGTATGCTTTTGTAGTACTCTACATCTTCCCTTTGTAGATCATTTAATAGTTTGCATTTTAATCACTGTATGCTTTATTAATGCCCATCTCCCAAACTACTATGAAAACATTTTTGAGTTAAGAAATATATCTTGTTTTGTGCACCATATTTACCCTAGTTCCTCAATACAACCTGGCACATAATAAACTCTAGACAAATCATTGTAAAATGAATGAAAAGAAAGATGCAGAAAGTAATTTCAAGGAAGCTGGCTTGTTATATATTCTGGACTCCTCAGACTTTAAATGGAGTCCACTTAAACCCATTCCTTACTCACTGCATATGAAAAACATAAAACAAGAGCTATATCTCACCCAAAAAAGGAAGAATCAATAAAATGTTTTCTAACTACTTGCCATAAAGGTAGCCTCCAACTTACAACATATTCAAGTTACAATGAACGTCATTTAAGGACATTGGTTTTGTTTTGTTTTTCTATACATCTTATTTGATAATGTAGAACATACTCTTTATGTAGATGATATAAAGTAAGTTGTGAAAGTGGTGTATCTACCTCCCAATATGACAGCTCTGTTTCAGACTATGGACCAAGGCCCAGTACAATTGCCACCTTCAACGTATACTACCTACATTTGTTCAGATAATAGCTACAATGGATGGAAGTACAGTAACATTAGCAATTTCTTGAAGAAGTATAGTATTTGTCAATGTAGCTGGAAAATTGTATCTTCCTCTGAGGAAGTTAGAGGAGATGTACACAGAGTATAGGGAAAAAAAAAAAAAATTGCTGAGTTATGTGAACATTCTCTAAGTATTTTATCAGGATAATGTGATGGAAGAGATTGGTGGGAAAATCATCCACATGGAAAGAATCCTGAATTTAGAACTTGATATTGCCAGTGTGGAACAACTTATAAATGAGGAATAAAGGAAATAGACAGATCAGGACTTACTGTATTTCAAAGAGGAAAGAAACACTACAGAAGAAAGAAATAGTAAGGAAGAGGATGGAGACACGTTGTCAAAAAACTTTACAGTGAAAAGATTAGCTGAAGTTTTTCTAAACTAAATCAGGAGCTTCATTTGCTTGAAAACATGGATCCAAATGCTGATTGCTTTGCTAAATTCCATGGGCAGATTCAGGAAGCAGTAAGATATTACTGCAAAATATATGAGGAAACAAAAGGACCATACTGACAACTCTCAAGAATTTTCCTACTAGAAATGTTGTACGCATTCCCAGGGATAATCCAGACAACCCAGAACTTCTGCTAGTGCAATTATCACTGTAACTGAGAAAATCCCAGCAGCCTCATCCAACTCTCCATCACTGGAGTAAATATTTATGATTTGTGTATTTTTCTGAAAATATACTAAAATATGTATGTGAGTTTATATGTGATGTTTCTATCACCCAAGGACAAATAAAGATTTGATATATAAAGACAGGGATAACAAAAGGCAACAAGAATGAAAACTAAAAAAAAAAAAAAAAGTATTCTACTTACTTCAGAAAAAACTTACAATGGAGTTGTTGGGACTCACAACAATCCAGTTGTGAATCAGAGATTACCTGCATATTGTTTTTTTTTGTGTTTGTTCTTTAATAGTTTTTATTAAAGATAATGCCATATGTATATCAATAATCATCTTTAGAATATTTTATAACCAGCTCTATCTGGAATAGTATTAATTCACAAGTTTAGTCTTGGGAAATGATATTGTAATTAAGGTTGCTTTGAGCTAAGAGGAGTTCAAAGAAGATTGATTTTAATCTTTGAAAACCTCACGACACCTAATATGGTGGTGTGCATCTTAAAGTCAATCTAATTATATGATGACAATTCCAGTATTGAAGATTATTTCACTTAATTATTTTCACTTTGTCTCTTTGGAGACTACTATCTGAAACATATTTAAGAATATCTTTTTTCCCCCCTAAATGTACCTGGAGCTGTATTCTGAAGTGAAGAAGCTGATGAAGTAAGTTTCCTTTAAATAATAATAATAAATTTAATATTTTCAATTAATTAATAGATTTTTAAAGAAAATTTAGTTAATAAACACTATATAAACACAAAGTACATCAGGATTCTGATAAGTTGATGTTATGTTTTTTTTAAAAAAGTAAAACAGATCTCAATGGCTTTAACTAATAGAGGTTTAGTTCTTATTACTTCAAACTTTAGTGTAAATCTTAGCGTCTCTGCAGAAGAATGATTTCTGTTAATGGTTCATGGTAGTACCTCCACATCACTACTGATCATGGAGTCAGTGTTTTGCAAAAACAATGAAATGTTTCCACCAAAAACTGTCAAACATCAATTCTGCTCCTATTTAATTGCTCAGAACAAGTCCTGTGGCCAAGCCTAATTATGCCTAATCTCATGTGGTGATAAGAATGTCCTATTCTCCCATTTGCTTCGAAGCAGAGAGAAATGGGAAAACAATGTATTTTAGTAATATATGTACTGAAACAAAAAAACAAACAAAACTAACTGGGCATAATGCCTAAGGCACTTGACTTTTAACCGGAAGGTTGGTGGTTCAAACCCACCAGTCACTCCTGGGATGGAAGATTGGGCAATCTACTTCTGTAGAGATATTGCCTTGGAAACCCAAGGAGGGGTCACTATGAGTCAGAGATGACTGATGCCACGTAACAACAACATAAGACAGAGTAGAACTGCTCCCTAGTGTTTTCAAGGCTATATATCTTTTCAGAAACTGACTGCCTTATCTTTCTCCTGCAGAATAGCTGGTGGATTCATACCAGTGATGGATTGGTTGGCAGTCAAGCACATTTACCACTGTACCACCAGAGCTCCTTCCTGACATAGTATAGCAATAAAAAAAATTGACAACTCATTTCTTTCTCCTTCTCCAGTTTTCTGTGGACTCCACAGAATGACTGTTGTTGTTGTTATGTGCCGTTGAGTCAGACCTAACTCATAGCGACCCCTCCTTGAGTTTCCGAGGCAGTATCACTA
>NW_006922003.1:1588583-1589134 GCF_000298275.1 Orycteropus afer afer | reverse complement strand
GAAGTAGATTTGAGCATGAATTTGAATCCTGGCAATTGAGTCCAAAATGCTAGACAGCCAAGAAAGGTTATATATGTTTGTTAAGGAGTTCATTTTTTCCCTGAACACTGTGAAGAACCATTGGAAGAATTGAAGTAGGGGGAGTAATAATACCAGATTTCAATTTAAAGAAAAGGATTTCAAAGCAGCAAAATGGATTTTTTTGGGTGAGGAGGTACTTTTTTTTTTTTTTTGCTGTTATTTGGTGAAAATACACACCACAAAACATTCATCAAAATAACAACATCCACATTTATAGGTTAGGGACATATATGATCTTTTTCTTATTGTGCCACTGTCGTTCTGATCCTTTTCCAAAATGTAGTGCCTAAGGCCTTTCAGCCCCAGGGTTACAGGTGAGGAGAGACAACTCAGGGATGCCCAAAGCATCAGGCCGGAAAAGCAGGAGAAAGGGGATTAAAAGCCAGGAAGCCAGAGAGAAGAGCAATAAGCCGAGGGGATTAGGTGAGGAGAGGAAACTCAGGCCCGCCCAGAGCAGCAGGCTGGAAGAG
>NW_006922003.1:1583992-1585243 GCF_000298275.1 Orycteropus afer afer | reverse complement strand
CCTCCCCATCCCTGTTGTTGGTGTTGCTATTTGCCATCGAGTCGGACGAACTCATAGCGACCCCTCCTTGGATTTCTGAGTCAGTATCACTACGGAAGTAGATTGCCCAACCTTCCTTCTGAGGAGTGGCTTGTGAGTTTGAACCACGAGCCTTTTGGTTAGCAATCAAGTGCCTTAGGGACTATGCTATCAGAGCTCCCTGATAACCAACAAAGAAATTTCCCTTCCATGTATAAACCTTTCCTTCACTTTTTACAATAGTGGACTAATACAATATTTGTCTTTCTGTGATTGACTTACTTCACTCAACATAATTCGCTCCAAGGTCATCCACGTTATGTGGTGTTTTGCAAATTATAAGCTATTGTTTAGGGTTCCATAGTATTCTATTGTGTGCATGTACCACAGTTTGTTTATCCATTCTTTGTTTGATGGACACTTATATTGTTTCCACATCTTTGTTATTGTGAAGAGTGCTACAATGAACATGGGTTTGCATATAACTGTTCCTTCCTACCACTCACTTATTTAGAATGTATACTTAGTGGGTATACATCTATACGTAATGGGATTGCTGGATCAAATGGTATCTCTATTTCCAACTTTCTAAGGAATCACCATACAAATTTCCACAGTGGTTGCATCATTTCAATCCCGTCAGCATGGTATAAGAGTCCCAATTTCTGCATATCGTCATCAGCATTTGTTATTTTTTGTCTTGTTGAACTTTGCTATTAATGCTAGGGTGAGATGGTATATCATGGTTGTCTTGATTTGTGTCTCTATAGTGGCTAATGATTGTGAACGTTTCTTCATCTGTTTGTTGGCTACCTGAATATCTTCTTTGGAGAAGTGTCTGTTCATGTCTTCTCACCATTTTTTAGTTGGATTTTTTCTCTTTTTTATTATTGAGGTATTGCAATTTTGTATAAATTTTAGAGGTAAATCCTTTGTCCGATATACCATTGCTGAATATTTTTCCCATTCTGTAGTTTCTCTTTTTACTCTTTTGGAGAAGAGTTTTGATGCACAAAAGAATTTAATTTTTAGATGGTCCCAAGAATCTAGTTTATCTTCTGCTGTTTGTGCATCTTGGGCTATACTTAGTCTATTTATACCATAAAGTAGAGCCTTTAAGTTTGCCCCTATTTTTCCTTGATGAACTTTCTAGATTTAGGTTTCACATTTAAGATTTTGATCCATCTGGAGTTTGTTTTTGTGTATGGTGTGAGTATGGATCTTCTTTCATTT
>NW_006922003.1:1582049-1583352 GCF_000298275.1 Orycteropus afer afer | reverse complement strand
TGGATGCCTTTTATTTCCTTTTCTTGCCTTATTGCCCTGGCTAGAACATCCAATACAATGTTGAATATAAGTGGAAAAAGAAGGCATCCTTACCTGGTTCCTGTTCACAAGGGTAATGGTTTCATTCTTTCAGTTGAAAATAACATTGGCTGGTGGTTTTACATACATTTCCTTTATTATCTTGATTAATTCCCTTCTGTGGTAGTTATGTTTGTGTATCAACTTGGCTGGGTCTGGTTGAGTGACTGGGAAGCTGGTGGTAGTTATTCCCCATGATGAGACTGGCAATCTGCCTTTGTGTATGTGGTCTGCTTCCCGTATATAAGCAGCAGCTTTGGGAATGGTCTCTAGCTTATGACACCTTGAACCTTTCATGTAGGCATGTCGTTGTTCAGCAGCCTGCCATGCTCTGCTGGCCTTGGGACTTAAAATGGACTTGAATCAATAGCCTGCTGTGTGACTTGGTAATACTGGAATTGTGCCTTGTTACTTGTCAACCTTGGGCTTGGCACCCTCAGCAGCCAGCAGCTGTCTGAGTAAAGAAAAGTCTGTAGCTTCAGTGGGCTGGGAGCTGGAGGCAGAACTGAAGCCCAAGGCTGAGGGGCTTTCACACAGCCCCTAGAGCCTGGCACTTGAACTTGGACCTAAAGCCTCCAAATTGTTAGAGAATAAAATCCTGTTTGTTAAGACCATCCCATTTGTGGTATATTCCTGTCAGAGCAGCACTAGGTAACCACAACACCTTCTATTCCTATTTTTCTGAGAGCTTTGATCAGGTATGAGTATTGGATTTTATTAAATGTATTTTCTGCATTTATTGATAAGGTTATGAGGTGTGTTTTTTTTTTTTTCCCCTTATTTTATTTATGTGATAGATTAGGTTGTTTTTCTAATGCTGAAGCATTCTTGCATAGCTGGTGTTAATCCCACTTGGTTATGAAGTATTATTATTATTGTTATTATTATTTGATTGTGATTTGGGTGAAAGTTTACAGAGAAAATTCACTTTACATACAGCAGTTCACACACACATTGTCTCATTACACTGACTACAGTTTATCCCAATGCAACAGCTCCCCTCCCACTTCCTCTTGATGGTTACCTCTTCCCTGTGTCCATCTCTTCATGCACTCCTGCCCCCTGAACTGTCTCCCTGTGCATAAAAAGCCCTTCTTTCTCTCATGATTGTTCTCTCCAAGAAGTGTATCTACTTCAGGTACATGTTCAACTCTGATGGCTGTCTTTTGTTTGTCTGGAAACCACAGGTGTGGATTCAATTTCAGACCTGAAGGGCAGCTAGGGG
>NW_006922003.1:1580214-1581384 GCF_000298275.1 Orycteropus afer afer | reverse complement strand
ATACCTAATAGTTCAGCCTGTCCACCCATCTATCCACCCACATCCCTTGTTTGCCTTCACTGACAACACAGTACTATATGTGCACAAGGGTTCGTTTTTGTTGTCTGTACTTCTCATGGACCTCTCTATGTCTTCCTCTCCCTCAATGCCACCATGTTGATCATTCACATTTGATACATTGCCCTTCTCTTCACCCAAATTAATGCTATGTCTACCTATCTAACAGTGTTCCCTACCCTATCCTCCCACCCCTGGTAACCAACAAAGGAAATTTTATTCCATATATAAACCATTCTTGACTTTTACAATAACAGACTAAAACAATATTTGTCCTTCTGTGATTGACTTATTTCACTCAGCATAATATCCTCAAAGTTCATCCTCATTATGCAGTGTTTTGCAGATTCTACATTTTTCTTTAGGGTCACATAGTATTCCATTTTGTGTATGTACTGCAGTCTGGTTATCCATTCCTCAGTTGATGGACATTTAGGTTGTTTCCAAATTTTTTGCTATTGTAAATAGTGCTGCGATGAACATGAGTTGCATATATCTGTTCTTGTCATGGCTCTTACTTCTTTAGGATATGTACCTAGTAATGGAATGGCTGATCAAATGGTAATTCTATTTCCATTTTTTTAAGGAATCCTCATACTGTTTTTCACAGTCATTGTACCATTTTAAAGTCCCACCAGCAGTGTATGAGAATCCCAATCTCTGCATCCTTGCCAGAATTTGTTATTTTCTGTCTTGTTGAACTTTGCTGCAAGTGCTGGGGCAATATGGTATCTCATTGTTGTTTTGATTTGCATCTTTCTAATGGCTAATGATTGTGAGCATTTCTTCACACTATGGTGGCTGCCTGAATATCCTCCTTGATGAAATGTCTACTCATTTCTTCTGCCCATTTTTTAATTGGATTATTTGTCTTTCGTTATTGAGGTGTTGTAGTTTTCTATAAATTCTAGAGATAAGTCCCTTGTCAGACATAACAGTGCCAAATATTCTTTCCCGATCTGTAGGTTCTCTTTTGACTCTTTTGGAGTCTTTGGAAGCACATAAAAATTTAATTTTGAGAAGGTCCCATTCATCTAGCACAAACATTTCAGTTATGCTCAATAGTCTTTTTATGCCATATATTGGGGTCCCTAGATTTGTCTCTAGTTTTTC
>NW_006922003.1:1577256-1579034 GCF_000298275.1 Orycteropus afer afer | reverse complement strand
GGAATGGTTTCAGTCTTTCTCTCCATTAAGAATAATGTTGACTATTAGTTTTGCATAGATGCCCTTTATAATGTTGAGGAATGTCCCTTCTATTCCTATTTTGCTGAGAGTTTTTATCAGGAATGGGTGTGAGGTTTTATCAAATGCCTTTTCTGCATCAATTGATATGATCTGTGATTCTTTTTCTTTGTTTTATTTATGGTGGAGGATGTTGATTGTTTTTCTAATGTTGAACTATCCTTGCATATCTGATGTGAACCCCACTTGGTCATAATGAATGGTTTTCTTGATATGTAGTTGGAGTCTATTGGCTAGGATTTTGTTGAAGATTTTTGCACCTACATTCATGAGAGATATTGGTCTGTAGTTTTCCTTTTAAGTGATGTCTTTGCCTGGTTTTGGTATCAAGGTTATGCTTGATTCATAAAATAAGTTAGTGAGGATTCCATCCTTTTGTATGTTTTGGAATAGTTTGAGTAGGATTGGTATCAGTTCCTCTCTGAATGTTTGGTAGAATTCTCTGGTGAAACCATCTGGCCAGGACTTTTTTTGGTTGGTAATTTTTGGGTGACCTGTTCAATTTCTTCTTTTGTTATAGGTCTGTTCAATTTTTCCACATTAGTCTGTGTTAGTTTAGGTAAGTGGTGTGTTTCTAGAAATCTGCTAATATCTTCCATATTTTCAAATATGTTGGAGTATAGTTCTTCATAGTATCATGATATCATCCTTTTTATTTCAGTTGGTTCTGTTGTGATGTCACCCATTTCATTTGTTATCCATGTTATTTGTATTCTCTCCCTCTTTACCTTTGTTAAATTTCCCAGTGGTTTGTCAATTTTATTAATCTTTACAAAAAACCAACTTCTGGTCTTGATTTTTCTATTGTCTTTCTATTTTCTGTTTAATTGATTTCTACTTGAAACTATTATTTTCTTTCTTCTGGTGACTGTAGGCTTTTCTTGCTGTTCTTTTTCTAATCCTTGGAGATGTTGATTTAAAGTGTTGATTGTGGCTCTTTCTTCTTTTTTGATGTGTGCATTTATTGCTATAAATTGACCTCTGATAACTGGTTTTGCTGTGTCCCAAAGATTTTGGTATTTTGTGTTTTCTTTCTCATTTGATTCAAGGAATTTTTTCAATTTCACTTTTTATTTCTTCTCTGACCATGTCTTAAGAAGGGTGTTGTTCAGTTTCCATGTGTTTACTCTTTTTCCGTTGATCTTTCTATAGTTGATTTCTAATTTGATAGCATTGTGATCTGAGAAGATGCTTTGAAATATTTCAATGTTTTTAAATTTATCAAGGCTTGCTTTATGGCCTAACATATGGTCTATCATGGAAAATGCTCCATGTGCACTGGAAAACAATGTATATTGTGCTGTTGTTGAGTGAAGTGCTTTGTAGATGTCTATAAGATCAAGTGGGTGGATTGTATTGTTTAGTTCTTCTGCATCTTTGTTTGAGTTGTTGAGAAACTTGTTGAGTTTCTTTTCAGTTGTTCTATCTTTAATTGGAAGTGGTGTATTAAAGTCTCCTACTATTACTGTGGAGTCATCTATTTGTCTTTAAAGTCTTTTAAAGTCTGATTTATGTATTTTAGGACTCTTTCCTTGGGTCCATAGATATTTATTATGGTTATATCTTCTTGTTCAATTGATCCTTTAATCATTATATAATGTCCCTCCTTGTCTTCTATGGTGGTTTTTGTCTTAAAGTCAATTTGATCAGATGTTAGTATTTCCACTCCTGCTCTTTTACGGTTGCCATTTGCTTGATAT
>NW_006922003.1:1574345-1576648 GCF_000298275.1 Orycteropus afer afer | reverse complement strand
TGGTTTTAATAAATTTCCTTAGTCTCTGCTTATCTGGAAATCTAATTTCACCATCATATTTGAGGGACACTTTTGCCAGGTATATCATTCTTGATGGAAATTTTTTTTCTTTCAGGGTTTTATATATACCATCCCATTGCTTTCTCGCTTGCATGGTTTCTGCTGAGAAATCAGAGCTTATTCTTACTGGTTGTCCTTTGTAACTTTTTGTTTTACCCATGCTGCTTTCAGGATTCTGTCTTTGTCTTAGGTTTTGATGAGATTGCTGATGATATGCCTTGGTGATTTGCTTCTGGTGTCTATCCTGTTTGGGGTTCGTTGGACTTTCTGAATGGACATATTCTCATCTTTCATCATATCAGGGAAATTCTTTTCCAACAAATCTTGGACTATTTTCTCAGTGGTTTTATTTTTTTTTTTTTCTTCCTGTTCTGAAATTCCAAGGACACATAAGTTATTCCTTTAATGGTATCCCACATGATCCTTAGGCTTTCTTCATTTTGTTTTGATCTTTTTTTCTGAATGATCCCTTTCCAAAGAAGTATTCGGGTTTTGTTAGCTATGTTTGTGTGTCAACTTGGCTGGGCCTGGTTGACTGGCTGGGCAGCTGGTGGTTGTTGTTCCACATAATGAGACTGGCAATCAACTCCATGGTGGGATCTACCACAAGCAGTTGAGTAGCTGCCTTTGGGTATGTGGTGTGCTTCTCATATATAAGCAGCAGCTTTGGGAATGGTCTGTATCCTATGGTACGCTTGGACCCTGCTTGTAGCTGTGTCATTGTTTTGCTGCATGCCATGCTCTGCCAACCTTAGAACTTACAATGGACTTAAAGTAATGGCCTGCCATGCAGTTTGGTAACATTGGGACTGTGCCTTTTTACTTGCCAACCTTGGGTTTCTCAACCTCAGCAGCCAGCAGCTGTCTGTGAAGAAATGCCTCTAGCTCCAGAGGGCCATGAGCAGAGCTAGACTCCAAGTTTGAGGGGCTTCCACCCCCTATGGCCTGGCACTTTGAATTTTGACTTAAAGCCTCCAAACTGTTAGAGAATAAACTCCTGTTTGTTAAGGCCATCCCATTTGTGGTATATTCTTCTCAGAGTGGCACTAGGTAACCACAGCACAGGTATTTGTCTTCAATCTCATTAATTCTGTCTTCCATTGCATCAATTCTATGTCTTTGCCCTTTCTATGTGTTATCTGTTTCTGACAATTTAGTATTGATCTTCTGGATTTCTATCTGTAGATTTTGAATCATTTTTAATTTTTCATTTATTTTGTTATTTTGTTCTTGTATTTTCTCCCAAAATTCTTCCAGAATTTCGTCTGTGTTTTCTTAGTTCTGTCTCTCAATCCTTTGAAGATACCTAAATATACTTCTTTTAAATTCCTTATCAGGGAGTTTCAATGCTGTTTCTTCCTCAGAGATGTGTTCCAGGTCTGTATCCTGCTCCCTTGTTTCAAACTTTATCTTGCTTCTTTGTGTGGACTGTGATGGTATGTTGTCTCTGAGGCATTGTAATGTTGTTATATTTAGATCTCTGTTAACTGTTTGTGAAGAGCAGCTAAGGGTGAGTCAGGCTCTTTTTGGTGGTTGTTTATCATAGGCCCATTGGTGGAGAAGAAGGTGATGACTCTTACTCAGTAAGTGAATCTGCAGGAGGTATGGGTGTAGTAGTGCCAGATGGGGACTGTTGCTGTCTGCCACTCAGTTAGATAAAAATAACAATTGAAAAATCATCAAAAAAGCAAAAGCAAATGGACAAAAAACACACCGTGTAATCACATAGGGACAGTAACCAGAGAAAGAGAAAGGGGAAAAAAACAAAACAAAACAAAACAAAAAACTCCACAATATCTGAGGAGAGGGCAGTAAGAGAAAAAAAGTAGAGAATGAATTTGTGGGGATTCCATTCTTTTCTATATTCTGCAATAGTTTGACTAGGATGGGTATCAGCTTTCCTCTGAATAATTGGTAGACTTCTCCAGTGAAATCATGTGGGCTGGGACTTTAATTGCTTGCTATGCTTTTATAACCTTTTAAATTTCTTCTTCTGTTAGAGCTCTATTCAAAATATCGACTTCAGTCTGTGTTAGTTTAAATAAGTAGTCTATTTCTAGAAATCTGTCCATTTCTTCTAGGTTTTCAAATATGTTGGACTACAATTCTTTCTTGTATCCTGATATTCTTATTTCTGTTGGTTCTTTTGTGATGTCACCCATTTAATTTCTTATATGTATTATTTACATCTTCTCCTTTTCTTTGTTAAGTTTATCAGTTTTCTTTGTTAGATTTGTCAATTT
>NW_006922003.1:1568131-1573884 GCF_000298275.1 Orycteropus afer afer | reverse complement strand
TCTATCTTGGAGAATGTTCCATGTGTCCTGGAAAAGAATGTATATTTTCTTGTTGTTGGGTGGAGTGCTCTGTAGATGTCTATAAGGTCAAATTGGTTGATCATATTGTTAAATTCTGCATCTTTGTTAAGTTTTTTTCCAGTTGCTCTATCTTTTATTCAAAATGATGTATTAAAATTTCTTACAATTACTCTGGAGTCATCTATTTGTCTTTTTAATTCTGTTAAAGTCTACTTTATGTATTTTGTGGCTCTTTCTTTTGCTGAGTAGATATTCGTTATGGTTATCTCCTTTTTCTCAACTGATCTTTTAAACTTACTGCTGTTGAGTAGGATCTGACTCACAGCAACCCCTCCTTGGGTTCCAAGGCAGTATCTCTTTGCAAGCAGATTCCCCAGTCTTTCTTGCAAGGAGTGGCTGGTGGATTTCAGCCACCAACCTTCTGGTTAGCAGTCAGATATCTTAGGTACTATGTCCCCACAGCTCCCAGATAGATTGTCCCATCTGCCTTCTGAGGAGCAGCTGGTGGATTTGAACCACCAGTCTTCTGGTTAGCAAGCAAATGGGTTAAGCACTGCTTTTATTCATCATATAATGTCCTTCCTTGTCTCTTATGGTAATTTTTATCTTAAACTCTATTTTATCAGAAATTAATATTGCTACTCCTGCTCCTTTTTGAATGCTATCTTTGATATATCTTTTTCCACCTTTGGTTTTTAATCTATTTTTGTCTTTGTGTCTCAGTGAGTCTCTTGTGGACAGCATATTGATAGATTATGTTTTTTTTTTTATTCAGTCTAGACCTCTCCATCTCTTGACTTGTGCATTTCCTCCATTTACTTTTAATGTAATTATTGACAATCATGAATTTATTGAAGTAATTTTGTCATATTTTTTGTGTGCTGTTGCTGATTTCTTTGTTCCATATAATTTTCTGTGCTAAGCTCATTTTTTTCTTTTTTAAATGAATTGTGATATCATCTCCTTCATTGCTATTGTTCTACTATTTGTTAAACACTGGTCCTTTTTTTTTGATTTTGATGCTAAGGTTTATTATTTTTCTTTGAGGTTACCCTGTGATTTATTATTTTCTTCCCAAGTTTAAGACAGTTTGTTCTATCTCGTATTTGTCTCGATTTACTCACCATTTAGAAGTTCTGTAACTACACTACTTATTCCCTCTGTTCAGTTTATAGTTGTCTTCATTTATCAATTGATGTCTCTGGTTCCCTGTTTAGTCTTGTAAGCTTACTTTTCTTTGGATACATTCATAACTGGGTTGGTTTTTGGGTTGTGTCATCATATATGTTATTCATCAGTTGTTGTTTGATGTTGTTGGTTCTCTGTCTGAAGGACTCTCTTTACTATCTCTTGTAAGGTTGCTTTGGTTTTAACAAATTCCCTTAATTTATGCTTGTGTGTAAATGTCCTGATTTTACATCAAATTTTGGGGACAATTTTTCTGGGTATATAATTCTTGGTTGGAATTTTTTTTTTTCTTTTTCCCTGTCAGCATTTTATATATGTCATTCCATTGACTTCTCACCTGCATGGTTTCTATTGATAAATCAGATCTTAGTCTTATTTGTTGCCCTTTTTAGGTAACTTTTCATTTTCCCATGTTGCTTTCAGGATTCTTTCTTTTTCCTTCATTTTGGTGATTTTTATGATGATATGTTTTAATGATTTTCTTTTGGGCTCTGTTCTGGTCACCTAGTGCCACTCTGACAGGAATATATACCACAAATGGGATGGCCTTAACAAACAAAAATTTATTCTCTTGCAGTTTGGAGGCTTTAAATCTGAGTTCAAAGTGCCAGGCTCCAGGAGCTGTGTGAAAGCCTCTCAACCTTGGGCTTCAGCTCTGCCTCTTGCTTCCAGCCCACTGAAGCTAGAGACATTTGTTCACTCAGGCAGCTACTGGCTGCTGAAGCTGATAAGCCCAAGGTCGACAAATAAAATGACAAAGTCCAGATGCTACCAAACCACACAGCAGGCTATTAATTCAAGACCATTGAAAGTCCCAAGGTCGGCAGAGCATGGCAAGCTGCTGAGCAATGACATGAGTACATGCACAGTTCAAGCGTGCCATAAGCTAAAGACCATTCCCCAAGACTTCTCCTTATAGACAGGAAGAAGACCATAGCCCTAAGACAGCTACTCAGCTGCTCACAGTAGATTCCACCATGGAGTTGATTACCAGTCTCATCATGGGGAATACTATATCCAGCTGCCTAGCCATTTAACCAGGTCCAGCCAAGGTGACACACAAACTTAACCACCACAGATTCTTTCCTGTTTGCAGAGATAGATACTAATGGATGATGATAGATAGATAGATAGATAGATATGAAATAGATAGATCGATAGTTGCTGGCCAGTCAACTCTAACTCATGGAGACCTTACCTATGACAAAGCAAAATATTTCCTGGTACTGCATCATCCTCACAATTGCCAGCATATTTGATTCTACCATTATAGGTATTGCACCAACTCATCTTCCCCAGGGTCTTCCTCACCCTTGCTGACGAAGGTTTGGTCTCTACTTCACCACACATGGTGTCCTCCTCCATGTTTAATCCCTACTGATAACATGTCCAAAGCAAACTGGTCAAAAAATGTTTTATTGTGATCCACAGGTTTTCACTGATTAATTTTAAGAAGTAGATCACCAGGTATTTCTTCCTAGTCTGTCTTAATCTAGAAGCTCTACTGAAACCTAGCCACCATGAGGGACCCTATTGGTGTTTGAAATCCTGGTAGCATATCCTCCAGTATCATAACAACATACAAAGCACCACAATAGGACAAAGTGACAGATGGGTGGTGGTACTAAATATTACATGCATGAAATTGAGGTCAAGATGGATGCAAAATTTCTTAAGGAGAAAAAGAATGGTATGTTAATGTTAGAATCCTCAAAGAATTGGAGAGAAATCATGTATCTATGAGAGAACCGTATAACAAAGATGAAAAGGATTGTATGTTATATTTACTGAACTTTCAAACTTTCCCTGATAACTCTCACTTAAATACTCAAGTACAGCATGACTCAGTTGTTTCTTCTAACAGGAGAAAAAAAATAAAAAAGAAAGAAAGAAAAAGAAAATTGCCAAACAAGTTAAGTTGATTCTGTTTCTATGAGTATGTTTCCATAGGCTTCTTCTCCAACACTCTCAGCCTTTACTGACCTTCTGCTTTTGAGAATCTTCTGAGATCTTGAGGGTTATCTGTCTAACTCTTGGGTATTTAACCAACAGACTTTATTTTAATATGCTCTGACTCTAGTCTAGTCCTGTCCTTATTAATCATAGAATTGCAGCTACTTTACTGTTCCAATTCACAACATTCTGGCAACTTTGTGCTCCTTTAGTCTCCTTGGTCCTGACCTTGCATATCTTTCTGACATTTGCTGTAGGGCTCTTGGCTGACTAAGCTGGATGTAAATGAACATTTCATGTAACATGGCTAAGTGAAAAACCTCTACTTGCTCCAGGTTAGGAGAAAACTCTGCAAACGCAGCCCCTCCGATATTGTAAGACTAAAACACTTTCCTAATAATAAAATACCAACTAAGTCATATGTGGTTTATATCTTATCCCCTAAGAATAGGGATATTTTCTTAAATAGATTTAATGATATACTGTAGAGGATAAACAGCTCTAATTTAGCATAAGAGTATTTTGGATTTACAGCCCAGTGAGGCCTTGGCTTTATAAGCTGCTTTCATTATAAAATTAATTATTTAAATAAGTACAACTATGTAAATGAACCATCATCTCAAAATAGAACCCAATTTACTTCCTGCTAGTCCCCCAAGGGGAGTTTTTCTGTTGTTCAGTGTAACCTTGCCATTGCTCCAATTCACCAATTTGCATTCTCTGCTTTATGGATTAAACATTGCAGGGGCTATACCATTCTAACTACCTTTGTTTCCCCTTCCTCTCTAGTGCCATGTTAGTATTTTACCAACAACTGACAAGGTTTGATGGGAGGCCAGGGTTGAGAATAGCATGTCTACAGGGTAATTCAGGTTAAATATATGTACATTTAATTATTTACACTTGGATTTACATATTGTAATTTGGAGTTCTGGAAAGGCATTAGAATCTGAGTTTATTGCTAACAGCATGACACTTGGGTTTTCAGAGAAGAGTTGATATGGGGCTAATGAGATTTAGTGTCAGATATTTGGCTTTGCCTAAAATTGCCTTCTTCCTTTTTGCAATAAGCAGTGAGATTTCACTCTCTAAATCCCTTATCTTGGGCATATTGCTCTAAATTGAGACTTGTAATGCTACTTGGTAATTAAAGAACTAAGTCTTGAAAGGTATAACAACACCCTTTACTTGTTAAAACCTTGGAAGAAACAGAGTACCATAAGTACTTGTTTGATTTGTGCATGTTTGTGGTTGTGATAGGAAGGCATTAGAAGAAGAAAGGAGTGTGTTAGTTAAAGAAAAAAAAATATTTTTTAAAAAACATATTTTGAAAAAGGATTATATATATTATATAAACAAGTGTTGTACACCTTGCAGCTAAAAAAAAAGATGTCCACTTATAAGCCAGTCAAAATGGTGATATCTAATAACTGCACCCATCTCACTGCTGTCAAGTTGGATTCGACTCATAGTGACCTCTTCTTGGGTTTCCGAGGTGGTTATCGCTACGGAAGTAGATTGTCTAACCTTCCTTTCAAGGAGTAGCTAGTGTTAAATGGTTTAGGTACTATGCTACCAGACATGGTAAAACCTGAATCAATTATACTTCACTTACTCCTTGAAACAGTTAAATTGACAAATTGGTCATCACCTAGCAAAAATAAAACTATTGAAGTTATGGAATCTATTTCATGGAGGGGGTGGAATATGCTTGCAGATGTCTAGTTTTGCCAACAAAATGATGGTTTTATTATGTTTCCATATTGAGGGAATCCAGGAGGCCAAGAGCTCCACTGAAATCCATGGAAATCAGAGACATTCTCCATAACGAAGAGAAGAGAGTCTGAAATGGTGAGAACAAATATATTAAAGTTAGGTCTTACTTAAAAATTTTGTCCATATTTGTAATTATTTGAAATGGTTTTGTAGTCCAAGTAACATGTAAGTTTGGGTGATATGTGATTGTTATAGAAACACATAAGAGACTACATTTCTGGAATCAAAAGTAGCTAGTACATCTATGATTGAAAAGTATCTTAGGCTAGGTTCTCTAGAGAAGCAAAACTAGGGAAGCTAACATATGTACATATGGAGAGAGACAGACAGAAATTTGTCTCAGGGAAGTGATTCATACAGCTGTAGAGGCTGGCAAGTCCCAAGTTTGTGTGTCAGATGTCAAACTGGAGACTTTTCCTACACACAGCTACAGGGGTTGACGAAACTGAGATCGGCAGATAAAATGGTGGACGGTTGGCTCACAGGCTACAAATGTAACAATCCCAAGACTGGAAGACAAATAATGCAGCCTGCTAGTTAAGCTCTAAAATCCAGATGAAGATAAACTACATGCAGAATCCAGATCCAACAAAAATTTTCCCAGGATGTACATGCTGGAAGCAGACCACACCCCTGAGGACTCCCTTTCGACTGATTGGCCACTCATAGCATATCTCACCATGGAGACAGTTACTTTACATCAGATCTCATCATGGAAATGACAACATCACAACTGGTTAAGCAACTTAGAATCATGGTCCAGCCAAGTTAATACATCGTCTTAACTATCACAACAAGAAACATACAAAAAATAG
>NW_006922003.1:1565641-1567636 GCF_000298275.1 Orycteropus afer afer | reverse complement strand
TAAATTAATTATACCTGCAGACAATATATTGTTTTTATATTCTTATATGGTTAGCTATTTTTCTGAGCAATTATTGCTTTTATTTGATTTTGAATTTTAAATTTCACACTTCTTTCAATTATTCTCTCTCTTTTCATGATGTTTTCCTGTGAAACAGTTTTGTAGTTGACTTCATCAGGATTCCACCTCCTGCTTTCAAGAACCGAGTTATGTAAAGGCAATTATAAAGTCCATAGTCACAGTTTTTAGGAAAACCCACTCACAGTGCATAAGAAAGATGGTTTGGAAAGATGGTTCTAGGTCCACAGGATAGGTCTGTGACTTCTTGCTTTTCTTCTCCAAACCCCAAACGTTCTATGGGGCATAATGCCAAGACGCTTTCCACAAATTGCAAATCCTAACTCAAATATGTCTCCATACAATAATTTTAGTGTTGTTCCATCTTCTTGTGCAGTATACTTTTAATTGCATTTACATAACTACAAATCAAATCCAAATGTCAGTGCTTGTGTCCATGTGTTTAGGCAAATCATCACTAGACTTAAAAGAGAGACATTTCAGAAAGATGAAGTAATCAAACTATGAAGACGGTATCTTACTTCAAAATTTGTACCTACCTCATAGTGGAATTTCAAATATATAAAGAAAAATGTTATACAACTAGATGGAGTTGAATCCACATTTATGTTTGGAGACTTTGTCATGCATCTCACAGTGGCTGATGGCACAACCAGAATAACAAAAACAAAAATTCCTAAGTATACAGAAGAAATGCACAATATAATTAATGAACTTGTTGTAATTGCTATATATGAAACATTGTACCTGACAAAGACAGAAAACACATTCTTTATAATTATATGTAGGAAAGTCATTAACATTGACCATAGGATGGTTTATAAAATGAACTTCAATAAATTTCAATGGATTGAAATAAATTAGAGCATATTCTCTGACCATATTTAAATGTTAGAAACATATGAAATGTGCTTATTTTAGTGCCAAAAGAGAAATGAAAATTAGAACCATAATTCAGTGATACTGCACAGTTACCAGGCATGTCTGAAAAATAAATACCAAGTGAAACTCTTACACTGGACACTTAGGTGTGAAAATTTTTATATCCAGTTTGGAAATATGTTTTGCAATCTGTTTATATGAGATATACCCACACTCTATGACTCAGTAATTGTTTTTAAGCCATACATCCAACAGAAATATGCATGAATGATCATCAAAAGATATGTTCCATAGTATTCTAAGTAGCACTATTTATAACATCAGAAACTGGGAATATCCCAAATGTGCATATGGTCAATAGCAAAACTGATAAATAATTTTGAGATATGCTCATAGAATAGAATTTCACAGAATAATGACAAAAAATAAGCTATGTCAAAAAACAGCACACATGAACATTAAAAAAAAAACTTTGAACAAAAGAAAGTGAACTTCAAAAACTGTATACTGTATGATTATATTTATATAAAATTCAAAACCAAGTAAAATGAAGATATTAAAAAAAAAAACTCAGGGATGTATTCACTTTTATGAAAGGTATAGAGAATGGAAGGAAATACAAAATTCTGTGGTGATGATAATTATTTTATTTCTCAGTGTGGGTTGTTTTCATGATTGGGTTCACTTTCTCAAGCTATACAATTATGAATTGTATGTGCACATTATATAGGTTATATTTCAATAAATGTTTACTTAAAAATGAACTTGTATAGATATTTTGTATAAAATGTTTTAAGTGTATTGCACAAGAATTTCTGAGAAGATGACAGCAGAATCAGAGTAGATGTTTAATATCTCTGCGTTTCTATGTTACAACAGATGGAGCAACCAAACAGAAGTCTTTTGCAGCAAATTTGCCCAATACAATATATCATTTGATACCTTGACTGCTGCTTTCATGGGTGTTGATTGTGGATCCAAGTCAAACAAAATATTTGACAATTTCAATATTTTCTGTTTATTTATTTATTTATT
>NW_006922003.1:1563797-1564835 GCF_000298275.1 Orycteropus afer afer | reverse complement strand
AAGTTGCTAATGAGTTTCCTCTAATCCTGATGCCACATGCTTCTTCATATGGTCATATGGTCCTTCCTCTTAGATTATTTCCTCTGCATACCAACTGAATAAGTGTGGGAAAAGAATGCAACACTGAGGCATGCTTTTCCTGATTTTAAGCCATGCAATATCTCCCTGTTCTGTTTGAATAACTGCCTGTTGGTCTAAGTACAGGTTCCTCATGAGCACAACTAAATGTTCTAAAATTCTCATTCTTTGCAATTTTATCCATAATTTTATTTATTTATTTATTTATGATCCACACAGTGCATTGTCAGCAAAACACATGTAAACATCTCTGTGGTATTCTTTGATTACAGCGCAGATCCATCTGACATCAACAATGATATCCCTCATTTCACATCCTCTTCTAAATCCAGCTTGAATTTCTGGCACTTCTCTGCTGACATAGTGCTGCAACTGTTTTTGAATTATCTTTACCAAAATTTTACTTCTATTTGATATTGATGATATTGTTTGATAAATTCTACAATCTGCTAGATCACCTTTTTTTTTGGAATGGGCACAAATATATGTCTCTTCCATGCAGTTGGTCAGGTACCTATCTTCCAAATTTCTTGGCATAGATAAGTGAGCACTTTCAGTGTTGTGCCCATCTGTTGAAACATCTCAATTGGTATTCCATTGATTCCTGAAGGCTTGTATTTTGCAAATAAAAAAAAGTCTTCAGTGAAGCTGGGACTTGTTCCTTCAGTACCATCAGGTTTTGATCATATGCTACCTCCTAAAATGGTTGAACATCGATGGATTCTTATTAGTACAGTAACTCTGTGTATTTTTTCTATATCATTGTTCAATATATTTCCTGCAGAATTTCTTCACTATTGCAACTTGAAGCTTGAATTTTTTCTTCAGTTCTTTTAGCATGAGAAATGGCAAGTGTTCTTTCTCTCTCTCTCTCTCTCTCTCTCTTAACTGCAGGTCTTTGCATGTTTCTCGATATTATTTTATTCTGCCTTCATGAGCCACCATTTGAAATCTTCAGTT
>NW_006922003.1:1545241-1562532 GCF_000298275.1 Orycteropus afer afer | reverse complement strand
CTGGTGGTTCAAACCCACCAGCCACTCCTCAGAAGGAAGGTTGGGAAATCTACTTCCATAGTGTTACCACCTTGGAAACCCAAGGAGGGTTCATTATGAGTTGGGTGTGATTTGACAGCAGTGCGTTTCATTTTTGCTTTTTTCCAACCTGAGGTTCTCATCTTCTAGCAGCATATCAGACATTGTTCTGAGACTATTACAAGGTTTTCTACAGCCAAGTTTTTCAGAAGTGGACCTCCACATTCTTCTTCCTAGTCTGTCTTAGTCTGGAAGCTCCACTGAAATCTTTCCACCATGGGAGTGATTCTGCTGGTATTTGAAATAGCTTCTGGCAACATAGTAATATGTAAGCCACCCTAGTATGACAAACTCACAGACAAGTGGTGGATCTACACATATATGCACACACTGACACACATATATAGCCACTAAGAAGGCATAGAAACAATGACCAAAAGAATAGATTGTTCACTTGAAAAAATATCTCTTTCCAGTAAAAGAAACTAGAATATTTGAGAGATGCTCATCTTCCTTTCTAGGGAGAGATGTGTGCTAGATGAGCCTAAAATGTCTTGACATATCAAATTGCAATGGTATGTAAAACTATGAAATTCTGCTAGGGTAACATAAGTATTCAGGAGCACATTTGATATTGTTGATATTGTTTGATAAATTCTACAATCTGCTAAATTATCTTTTTTTAGGAATGGGCATAAATATGTGTCTTTTCCATGCAGATGGTCAGGTACCTATCTTTCAAATTTCTTGGAATAGATAAGTGAGCACATCCAGTGTTGAGCCCATGTGTTGAAACATCTCAATTGTTTTTCCTTCAATTCCTGAAGGCCTGTATTTCACAAATGAGATGAGAATATTTGATGAGAATATTTAAGGTTCATTATAGATAATCCATTGATTGAAATCCAACAGATATTTTCAAAACTATGAATTCATAATTATATTCAAAATGAAACATTCTAATTGGTCACCCTACCACTCATCTATCAGTTTGTTGTACTGTGGTGGCTTCCATATTGCTGTCAGGCTGAAAGCTATGTCACTGGAATTTCAAATACCAGCAGGGTCACCCATGGTGGACAGGTTTCAGTGGAGCTTACAGAGTACAACAGACTCAGGAGAAGGAAGGGGTCATCCAAAGAATTGGTTTTCCTTATGAACTACAGTGAAACACTATCTGATATATTACTGGAAAACTTTATGAATAGCCCTGAAACATTGCCCAATATAATGCCAGAAGAACATTGCCCAATATAATGCTCCTCACATTGGAGGTACTCAAAATACAACTGTGGAAGAGCTGCCTCCTCAGAGTAGAGTCAACATTAATGATGTGGATGGGGTAAAGCTTTTGGGACCTCCATTTGCTGCTGTGACATGACTCAAAGTGAGAAGAATACAGCTGCAAACATCAATTAATAATTCCAACATGGAATGTACAAAACATGCACTGAAGATCTGTTATTACTGGTGACTGTAACGCAAAAGTTGTAAACAAAGAAAAATCACTGGTAGTTAGAAAATATGGCCTTGGTGATAGAAATGATGCTAGAGATTGCATGATAGAATTTTGTAAGACCAATGATTCATTCGTAGAAAATACCTTTTTTTCAGCAACAAAAACAACAGCTATAAACCTGAACTTTCCCAGATGGAGTACACAGGAATCAGATTGACTATATGTGTGGAAAGAAGTGATGGAGTTGCTCAGTATCTTCTGCCACAACAAGACCAGGAGCTGACTGTGGAACGGACCATCAACTGCTGATTTGAAAGTTTAAGGTGAAGCTGAGCACAATTAAAACAAGTCCATGAGAAGTGAAATATGACATTGATTATATCCCTCCTGAATTTAGAGACCATCTGAAGAATAAATTTGATGCATCAAACACCAATGAGTGAAAACCAGAGAAACTGTGGGATGATATCAAGAATACCCTCGATGAAGAAAGCAAAAGTCATTAAAAAGACAGGAAGGGAAGAAAAGACCAAAATGGATGTCAGAAGAGACTCTGAAACTTGTTCCTGAATGGAGAGGAGCTAAAGTAAATGGAAGAAATGACAAGATAAAAGACTGAAGAGAAGATTTCAAAGATCAGCTCAAAAAGGCAAAGTCTATTATAATGAAATGTGCAAAGACCTGGAGTTAGAAAACCAGAAGGGAAGAACATGCTTGGCATTTATTCAATTGAAAGAACTGAAAAAAAAATTCAAGCCTCGCGTTGCAATATGGAAAGATTCTATGGGCAAAATATTGAATGTTGCAGGAAACATCAAAAGAAGATGGAAGGAATATACAGAGTCACTGTACCAAAAGTAATTGATCTATGTTTATTCATTTCAGGAGGTGACATATGATCAAGAACCAATGGCATTGAAGGAAGAAATCAAAGCTGCACTAGAGGAATTGATGTGAAACAAGGCTTCAGGTATTGATTACCCATTAAGGTGTTTCAACAAATGGATGCTGCACTGAGGCACTGACTCATCTATGCCAAGAAATTTGAAAGACAGCTACCTGGCTAACTGACTGGAAGAACTCTGTATTTGTACCCATTCCAAAGAAAGGTGACCCAACAAAATGTGGAAATTATCAAACAATATAATTAATATCACACACAAATAAAATCTTGAAGATAATTGAAAAACAATTGCAGCAATATTTTGACAGAAAAATTCCAGAAATTCAAGCTGGATTCATAAGAGGATGTGGAACAATTGATGTCATTGCTGATGTCAGATGGATCTTGTATGATAGCAAAGAATAACAGAATAATGTTTACTTGTGTTTTTTTGACTATGCAAAAGCATTTGATTGTGTGGATCATAACAAATCATGGATAACATTGAGAAGAATGGGAATTCCAGAACACTTGATTGTGCTCATCAGGAACCTGTACATAGACCAGGATGCTGTCATTCAAACAGAATAAGGAGAAACAGCATGGTTTAAAATCAGGAAGGGAGTGTGTCAGGATTGTATCCTTTCACCATACTTATTCAATCTGTATGCTGAGCAATCCAAGAAACCAGACTATATGAAGGAGAGTATGGCATTAGGATTGGAGGAAGACTCGTAAACAACCTACAATATGCAAACAGCACAACTCTGCTTACTCAAAGTGAAGATGACTTGAAGCACTTACTGATGAAGACTAAAGACTACAGTCTGCAGTATGGATTACACCTCAACAAAACAAAATTAAATCCTCACAACTGGACCAATAAGCAGCATCATGATTAATGGAGAAAAGATCGAAGGTGTCAAAGACTTCATATTACTTGTTTCTACAATCAATACCAATGGAAGCAGCAGTCAAGACATCAGATGACATATTGTACTGGGCAAATATGCTGAAAAAGACATCTTTCAAGTGCTGAAGAGCAAAGACGTCTCTTTGAAAACTAAGAAATGCCTAACCAAAGCCATGGTATTTTCATTTGCCTTATACATATGTGGGAACTGGACAATAAATAAGGAAGACCAAAGAAGAGTTGATGCTTTTGAGTTGTGGTGTTCGCAAAGGATACTGAAAGTACCATGAACTGCCAGGAGAACTAACAAATCTGCCCTGGAAGAAGTGCAGCTGGAATGCTCCTTAGAAGAGAGAATGGCCAGACTGTCTCACCTACTTTGGTCATGTTGTCAGAAGGAACCATTCCCTAGAGAAGAATATCATGCTTGGTAAAGTGGAAGGTCAATGAAAAAGGGGAAAACCCTCAATGAGATGGATTGACACAGTGGCTGCAATGATGGGTTCAGGTATAGCAAGTATTATGAGGCTGGCACCGGACTAGGCAGTGTTTCATTCTATTGTACGTAGGGTGTCTGTACGTCAGAGCTGACTCAAAGGTACCTAATAACAACAATAATTGGTCATTTTTGAGGATGATATGGACCTAATTAATTTCTAAAACAGGGAAGTAACAGAAATGAATAGAACATGTATTCTGTCTTTCCTACAGAAGCTGTATCTGTAAACCATAATAACCAAACCCAGTGCCAATGAGGCAATTCCAACTTCTAGCAATGTTTTAGGACAGAGTAGGACTGCTCCATAGTGTTTTCAAGGATGCAAATCTATCCAGAGGCAGACTGCCTCATCTTTCTCCCACAGAGAGGCTGGTGGATTTGAACTGCCAGCCTTTTGCTTAGAAGCTGAATGCCTTAACCACTATGCAACCAGAGCTCCTCCACTGAATCTCTGGTCACCAAACAATAGAAGAGAAGAAACTTTTCTTTATAAAAGTTTGACAGCTAGAATATAAAAAAGATATATCATCACTTTGCTCTACTAGATGAATTAATGGAATTAGTTCTTGAACATTAATAGTTTTAAATATCACACACAAAAAGAATCAAACATTTTATGATACCTAATAAAAGAATGAACCATCACCAAGTCTTACCTAATGGATTGAATTGAGCCTTATCAAAACACTGGATCCAGCTGCCAATTTATAGGAAATACAGAAGACAAAGTTATTTGATGAATTGTTCCATAACTATGCAATCAGCAAAATCTATAATGTGCAAAAATCTAACATTATATTAATAGTAGGAGATACCGTGTGCAGGGGGAAGAGAGTTTATATGGGAATTCTCAGTACTTCTGTGCAATTTTTCTGTAAATCCAAAACTGTTCCAAAAATAAAGTGTATTAATTTAAAACAAAAACAAAAACAGAACTAATGTGACATTGTTCCCTAAGGCTTGGATTTAAAAATAAAATTAATTCAAAAACATTCTAACCTGAAATGAACATGAGTGTACATGCTTAGAAGTAAGGAAAAAAACTTGGGAGTACTGGAGAAAAAACAAATACACCCAGGAAATTTCGGTGAGATAAGCATAGTAGAGGACTTTACTTGGGGGGAAAAAAAAAGAAAATTGACAAAGAGAATATAGGCTCTATCAAGAAGGCAACCTGGCATGTTAGGATTCTTAATACTTTATTTTTTTTTTTTACCTGGCTATACTCTTGCTCTCCTTTTTATTACCATTTGAAAAACTTACCTCAATTAAGACTAATTAAAAAAATATATAATTAATTCTAATGATACCTAGTTAATTTGGAAAATAAGTGTAAATTGGCATCTTGCTTTAGTCAAAATTGACCCAATAGACAAAGTATCTGTACTGCAAATATAGATAAAAAGATATTATTCTTTTACTACAATAAAAGGTAATTTTGTCTTATACTAGAGTAAATAATTCACACATTTAACTGCATTGAGAATGTAATGAGGAAAATTTGTAACAAATGAGTATCCCATATCTTTCTCTTTTCTTTGCTAAAGAACATTTGGGCTCTCCTTCCTTTTTTTTTTTTTTTCTGTTGCTCCTCCCTTCCTGGCCTCCAGCTAAAATTCTGGTCTGACAGACTATTTATTTTGGCATATATAATGCAGAATTTGGAGGACTAAAAGATAAGACAGAGGAACATGAGAAGTATGCAGCCTGGAGTGAGGTAGAAGCTTGGAGTAAGTGGACTATTGTCTACATAAGTTTGATGGATAGAAGATAAAAGCAGAAATGTTAAAATATTGCTTTTTAGTATACAATGATGCTTAGCATCATTTTATTTATTTACTTATTTAAATGTCTTTTTTCCCACAATCCCCACAATGTAACAGCTCTCCTGCTTCCTCTTGTATCCTTCCTTCCTATGCTTTCCCGCTTCCTTAAGTTTCTCCCTGGACAAATGCTGCCCTTCTCATCTCCCATGGTTGATTGTTCTAAGGAGTGCATCTCTCTGGTGTAGTTGTTCACATCATAGGCCTGTCTTATATATGACTTAAAGTTATCCATGGGTGTAAGTCCAATTCCAGGTCTGAAGGGTGACTAGGGGCCATACACTTGGGGGTTTCACCAATCTCTCTGTGACTGGTAATTCTAGACTTTTCTATTAATTTTGTTCCACATTTTACTCCCACTCTATCAAAGATCTCCAATTTTTACATCTTTCTGAGTATATTGCTGTGGTAGCCAGGCACCATCTATTTCTTCTGGTTTCAGGGTCATATAGCTCACACAGTTGTAGAGGCTGGCATGTCATGATAAACGCTGGAAAGACTGAAATTGTCAAGGATTTCATTTTACTTGGATCCACGATCAATGTCCATTGAAGTAGCAATCAAGAAATCAAACAATGTATTGCATTGGGCAAATCTGCTGCAAAAGATCACTTTAAAGTTTTGAAAAGTGAAGATGTCACATTGAGGACTGAGGTGTGCTTGACTCAAGCCACACTATTTTCAATCACCTCATATACATGCAAAATCTGGACAATGAATAAGGACTACTGAAGAAGAATTGATGCTTTTAAATTATGGTGTTGGTGACGAATACTGAATATGACATGAACTACCAGAAGAACAAATATGTCTTAAAAGAAGTACAGCCAGAATTCTCCACAGAATTGAGGATGGCAAGACTTCATGCACTTTGGGCATGTTATCAGGAAAGATCAGTTACTGGAGATGGTCATCATGCATGTTAAAGAAGGTCAATGAGAAAGAAAATACCTTCTATGTGATGGGTTGGCACAGTGGCTGCAACCATAAGCTCAAGCACAGCTACTATTATGAGGATAGAGCAGGTCTGGGCAATGTTGGTTCTGTTGCACATAAGGTCATTTTGAATCAGAACCAAATCAACAGCCCCTACCAACAACAATAGCAATATGTATATATTACATAAATAAAATGGCTGCCTTCAGTTTGCCTCTGACTCACGATGACCCTATGCCCAACAGAACAAAACATTGTCTTCTCCTGCATCGGTGGCTACAACAACAGGCTTAAGCTAACAATGATTGTCAGGATGGCATAGGACCAGATAGTACTTCATCCTGTTATAAGTAGGATTGCTATGAATCAGAATCGACCCAATGGAACCTAACAATAACAATAACTTTTCAAAACAGTGAGAATATCAGAATAAGAGTTTCAACTTTCTGTGTTTCACGTTTCTATGTTTTCTTTTAAAAATATGTGGGTATTTGATATTTTATAGCATATCACTCATTTCAATATATGAATGATAATGAACAGAATTAATGTAAGAAAGCTCTTGACTCTTAGGAAGTGAGAATAGGATTTGATGTGCTGCTAAAAATAAATAATCCAAAACTAAAAATCACTAGTTGTACTGTATTTATCTAGATTTTTTTTTTTTAATTTTTTAAAAAATATGTTTGTTTATTTTGTAAATAATGATCTCTGGTGGCATAGTGGCTAACATTTGCTTGCTAACCAGGTCAGTGGTTCAAACCCACCAGTAACTCTGTGGGAGGAAGATAAGGCAATCTATTTCCATAAAGATTGACAGCCTTGGAAAGCCAATGGGAGTTGCTACTAATCAGAATCAACTCAGTGGCAGTGGGTTTTGTTTTCTTTATTTTGTAAATATGAGTTTAACTTTGGCCATGCATGAAATTATTGCTGCTATTACAACAGAATGAATTCAACACAGCCCCATCCTGTGCCTTCCTCGCAATCACTGCTGTTTGAGCCTATTGTTGCAGCCACTGGCTGTTAATGGTAGAAGACCCAAAGTAGCAATCATTTAAACAAGTTAAATTTTATTTCTTTTACATAGAATTTAATGTCAGGGGTCAGGGCTGCAAGGCATTCATGGTGTCAGGAATCTTGTCTTCTAAATATACTGTTTAGTATATTCCTATAAACTAAATTCTAAGCTTTATTTGTAATTTTACCAGTTTTTTTTTTTTAATTAATATTCTTTCTTTTTCATTCTGTTCTAAGATCCAATCTAGCGTACTTTCTTACTTTTAGATTCATATCTATGCAGTCTTCTGATCTGGATACGTTAGCAGTTTTCTTTCTTTTCTATGAACTTGACAGCCTTGAGATGTTCTGGCCAGGTATTCTGCAAACTGTTTCCAATCTGTATTTGCTGATATTTTTCTTCTAATTAAGCTGGGAATATGAGTTTTGGCAAGAATACCACAGAGAGGAAGAGCTTTCTCAATGCATCATATCAATACTTACAGTGACATCATGGGAGATATTAACCTTCATCACTCAGCAAAGGTAGTACTTGCCAGATCTCTCCACTCTAAAGTTCGTTTATCTCCTAGTTTACATTCTATTATATGAAAATATGTCACTAAGTCAAACATATTCTTGGTGGAAGGTGGAGTTTAAGTTACACTTCCTAGAGTGTGTAGAAATTACATACATTAAATGAAATTCTGCTATAAAGAAAATTTATCTCTTCTTTTCCATTTATTATTTATTCAATAATTTATATTTATTTTGTATTTTGGTTACAATCCAATACTACATTTTTCATTTTATTACTCAAATTGTTCCAGTTTTGACCACTGAGAGCTATTTCAAATTGGCTCCAATTTCCCTTTGACAAACCCATCTTTCTGATTTTTGTTTGTTTGTTTGTTTTGACTCTCCCTTACTTTCAGCATTGCAAGATGTTTCCTAACCATCTGTACTTCTTCTGCTCTAGCCATAGATTCAGCCATGTATCTAATAAGCTCTGGAAGCTTTTATGGGGAATGATATTTAGAAACCAAGATCCAGATGCTAGATATTCTTGCTGTTTCTGGTGTGACACTGATTGTAGGCTTTCAGTGGAAAGAGTCAGGATCTGTAACCGCTAATCCATGTATATACAAGCATTTGTAATTGCCTTCACATCTATCTTCTGTACACACGCACACACACACACACACACATATGCTAGGCAAGAGTTCATACTAATGTGTCTGATTCTAATCCATTACCACATGTTTCATTCTAGCTTTCCTTCCTTGCTTGTCTGTAATTTCTCTTCCTGAGAGGAAGAAACTTGGCTCCCATCATCTACCATCCACTAACCATTATTTTTTTTTTTTTTTCAGCGCTACTGTATACACCATGCCTGTTTCCTCTCATGGTACAAAATAACAAGCTGAATGTCAAGGTGGTAGAATGAAGTAGGCATGGAGAATTATACACAAAGAAAACACATGGAATTTCCTTTAAGGAAGGATTTCCAGAAGCTACCTCACAGCTTGTCTCCTTATATCCTATTGCCAGAAATTTGTCACATGGACACATCAAGTTGCAAGGGAGTTGGGAAATGTGTTCTTTATCCTGGGAAATTATATATCAAGCTTAAAATAAATAATGAATAAATAAAACAATTATTTTGATATATGGGAGAAAAAGAGAAACAGATATTGGAAGATAGCTAAGAGTTTCTTCTACACATTTCCTGCTATTATTTTCCCCTGAATATCTTATTATTAATAATAGTAGTAGAATTTTTTATTATTGTTGATGAATGAAAGCGAGGAAATATCCAATTTCAGAATTAGTTTGGGAATAACAAACAGAAGCCCATTAGGCAGACTGGGGCGAGAATGTTTTGCATCTTTTAAATCCATCTTCTATTTCTCTTTACCTTCACATTATCCCTCATCCAGTTTATTTTAATTAAAATGAGCAAGTGATTAATACTTTAAAGTCAAAATGGGTGTAGGAATCAAGCGGAAAAAGGCAATACCTGATGTCAATGAGTAGTCTGGAAAGAATATTCCATCATGCTTTCTAAAAAGTTTTAAATATATGAAAAAAAAAATAGCAATTTTTTTTTTTTAATGTCACAGTTTCCCATAGTTTCCCAACAAGGATTGTGAGCAGTGACATTAATCTGTTGTCTGTTGCTGAATATCTCAGACATGGTTCATAAATGTGCACCTGCTGTGCTACTCAAAGAACCTGGTATTTTCTGATGCTCCATTGAATACAATAGACTGACAGCTTAAAGAGGCAGAACAAAAGATAGGTAGGGGGGGAAGTCCAAGAGGAAATGGGTTAATAATATGCCATAATACACTCTTCACTGAAACCAGTTATTACTGAAAAGAGTGGAGGGACAACAAAGCATTAAATAAAAGCTACCTTATAAAATATAGCACTGCTAGAACTTGTGCTAAAATAGATATACTCCTCAGGCTAAACTGATTATAAACTCTTAAATGCATGATACTATGGCTTTTTAAAAAGTCTGAGTTATTTAGAGGTGATGACCTTGAGTGTGCACTAGCCAAGGTATGAATAATACTTATAAAATATTAAAATGCAAAGAACTTTTATCCAAAAGAAATTGACATATCATACTCCCTTATGTAACATTACATTTTTAAAGTTTCAACAAAAGGCCTATAAAACCTCTGTGTATAGCTATATAATGGTTCCCAATTGTTCTAAGAAATAGCCCAGTCCATGAAAAACATTATAAAGACATTTCATTCAGCTTTAAATATATCTGTTCCTTTGACATAGTCATAGCAATTCAAGCATGTTACTGAATACAAAACAGGCCTTACCAAGCCTGAATGGAAGTTCTTCTATGTATTTTAAATTTATATGCCCCTTCTAAGAAATGAGATGATTTGGGGACTATCTAATTTACACTTACTCTACACAAAGACCTTCAGGGTGAAGGAATTCCAGTAATTAGTCTTCTTTCCTAATTATGGTTGTGGAATTTTACTTCCTTTTTTCTTTGTTCTTTGTAATTTCTGAATATTTTACTCCTGTTTTCAAACTGAAAAGCTTCTATATTAAAAATAATTGGAAGTTTTACTTAAAGAACATAGACTGTCTGTATGATTCAGGTTTCTATTTATTATCAGATCAAATATATATCAATAACATGAATATCAATATCTACCTCAGATTTTTTCAGCTAGTACCAATTATAATGATTACAATACTAACAGAGTAGGGAAAGAAATGTTTTTCTATGAAAGTTTTGTTGTATTTTCTAAGAGTAAAAGTATTTTATTCATAACATAGAGACATCTGACACTTTTAAAGTCACCTAAAAATTGCAACGATAGTCTTTAATATTTCTACTTTTCATATTCCACAAATAGTTCAGTTACTAGATTGTGCTGAGTTATACACTAAAATTAATCACTTTGGACCTTGTTTTATTTCTGGAATAATGCTTTAATTCACTATTTCAATGGTATTTACCTTTTCAAGATCTTTACAGAGAATTATTATATTTCTACTTGCACATTGCTTGACTAAAATTTATAGGTATCATCTTTGCATCTTTAAATTTTCCATTAAGATAATTCCCTTTCCTGTTCAGAATTTTAAGCATGGTTCTGTGTTTCTCTCTCCATGTGACTTCTTTTTTTGAAACTGAAGTTTATCATTTCAGTTGTCGTGGGGCAAGTGGCTGGTTTACAGCATTTTCCAATATCTGTGGTGTCAGTATTCTCATCAGAGTTATTTCAAGCTAAGGGATGCATCCACTCCTGGGAAGGAAGATGGGGCAATCTACTTCCATAGTGATACTGCCTCGGAAACCCAAGGAGGGGTCGCTATGAGTCGGGGCCGACTTGATGGCAAACAACCACAACAACAAAGGACACATTTATTTGGCTTTTGAAAGTCTATAGAAGATGCCCTCTTATCATTGACTGTAGTCCTTTTTTTTTTTTTTGTGGTCAATAGCTTCACATAGACGAGTTTCTCTGCATTATTTTTAATAAATATATTTTTCTGTTCTCATAATGAGTATACATGATTTTCCACCTGAAAACATGTTTTCTTGGAAATTGGAAATGGTTCTGAGTCTAAATAGATATTGTTATCTCTCAATCCAACTTCCTATTCCATCACCACTATTCTACTTCTTTGTAATATCAGTACATTAGCATAAGTTCATTATTCCATTCTTTTCTTCACCTCTGCTATCTGATTTCTTGATACAACAAGTGGAATTAATCATTTCTGAAGTATTTCTGGTTTTCTTCCTAATTTCTGGCAACTCCATTTAAATCCCTCATTGTAGGCTCCTCCTTTTTTATTAATCCTGTACCTAAGCAGTCTTCCGATAGACAATTCATTGACCACATTTGGACAAAAACTGCACAGATTTTGTTTTCCTTCTTCAGAACTCTCACTCTGTCTCATATTTTATCCTTTGGTGATTTTTCGTCTTTCATTCCAATATGAGATGGATCTAAAATCCTTATCTCAAGCCTTGCCAAAATATATTAAACAAACTCCTGCACATTACATTTAGACTATTATAGCAGTTAGCATAGCATCAAGATTGCTGGCTTAGTGTGGCATAATTCCTTGTATTTATCTCTCAAAAATAAATAAATAAATAAGTAGGCAGATCAAACTTTCAGAATGTCCCCTAAACAAAGAGCTATATACAAATGTAAAGAGCTAAGAACAATGTGATTTAAAAAACGAAACACCGTGTGGTAATATCTAAATGCAGTATAATGTTGTTCTGAGTAAAAATTAAATGGAAAGTAAAAAAAAAAACAAAAACCTCTAAACCTCTTAATTTGTCCTAGTCTGTTGGTATACTGAAATGTCTTGCTCATTATATATAGGATGTAACAGAAGGACTAAAACAAACCAATCAACAAATGAAACTGCTGTTGAAGTGTAAGATCCTGATCTCAAGATTTTAGTGGCTCTGCCATGACTGGCTATGGAAAGCTAATAAGTGGCTTAACCACTCTAACTTTTCATTTCCCCCTTTTTAAAAGAATGACATTGCCTACATGATCAGTCTGTGGGTTCTTTTATCTCACCTTGAACTTGTTAATTACAGACAGAGTCTTTGGAAACTCAGTGAGAAAGCAAGTGGCCTCATGGCATTACCACTCATCCACCACTCCTATTTTTTGGCCAAATGGGTCCATCTCTAAAATTATTATCTGGTATAAAACCAGAACACACTACACTCCTCATGTCATAAGTCTCATCTTCACATTTAACCCTCCCCAAAAAATATAATTCTCCTATTAACCTCATGTATCTAAGTTAAACACATTAATATTTTGTGAACTATCTTGCTGTATTTTTAAAATTAGAACTTTTCATTCATGTATTTAATCTCACATTTTAATTTAAATAATGTACGTGGTTTGGCTATAGAATAAGATTCCTTCCAAATAACTAGTAAAATATTTAGACATATTATTGACAAAATTTTTCTATTCTCACTAATTTTGAATATATATCACATGATAGATTATTAAATACATCTGAATCTATCTCAGCTTCTTAATTGGTAGTTTCCTCATTGACCTCTGCCAATTTTTCAGTCAATAAAACACTGATTTAATTATTTGTATTCTTATTTTAGAGAATCATTATACCCCTTAGGACTCTAAATTTACAATTTCAAATATCTACTATAGTCGGCTAAATAAACAAATACACCTTAAAATCATTTTAATAAATTGCAAGAGAACAAAAAAACTATCTAGGACTACTGATTAGAATTTGTTTAAAATTAGAATTTTTTTTTAAAAAAAGTTGCAAATTTATATATTTCAGTCTTTCCTTTTTTCAGGTAAACTCAGGAATTTTGTTAATTCAAACTGATGGTGCATCATTTATACATGAAAGAAGCAATACATAATAATTACTATAGCCAAGAGTGTTAGAGATGCAGTGGTTGCCCCTAATGGGGTCGAGTAGACAAACAGACAAGATGAGGAGGCTTGGACCTCTGCTAGAGGTGAGAGGAGCTGAGAGTTTCATAGCAATGACAGAATGGAAGAATAAAAGAACACAGAGGCTGATTTGACAAGTTAGGCAGACACACGTATGAGACCAGAAACAACTGCATTCTTTTTTCTTCTAAAAATGGGAACCTGGGATGAGGGAAAAGAAAGTCTGGGAAAAATTTGGTATCAAGTCAGTTTATTCTAAATCCATGAAGTTATATTCTTCTAGTTTGCAGAATGAAGGCTTGAAATAGAAGTTATATATATTACATAAAAAATAAATATAGTTTTTGTTCATCTGAGTAATGATTCTGAAATGTATATTGACTAGGGTGGAGGCATTAAGGGGAAATGTTTTAGTCAACATACATTTATTGAATTCTATCTGCTAAAACTGTTCTTGTTCTGGACATACAATTAGTGGCAGAAAAAGAGACAAAAATCTTTTCTTTGTCATCCTTGTAAGGGGACATGGAAAGCAGAAAGTAATTACATGGTATTTAAATTAAAATATATCTTCAGGTAGTCATGCATGCTACAAAAAATTAAGTGGGGTAATAGGACTGAGACTTAAGGGTAGGAGGAGTATGCTACTTAAGCTAAGGTGGTCATAGAAGACCTCGCTGATGAAATAATTGAATTGAAGTATGGATGATGATGACAGGCAGCTTTATCAAGATAGGAGGCAGACTCTCTGAAGCAAAGAGAACAAAAATCTAGCAAGTCTGATAAATCTAGAAAGTAGCAGCACATGGGACACTTTGTAATTCATTTCATAAGGCAGCATTACCCTATTACAAGAACAAGACTAGGACATTGCAATAAGGACAATTACAGACAAATATCTCTCATGAACACAAATTAAGAAATCCTCAACAAAATATTATCAAATCAAATCAAATGATGTATAAAAAGAATTACACACCACAGAAAAGTACCAGGTTACAGTATACCTTGAAATCAACAAAAAAATTAAAATATTTTACTTTTTATACAGACACATAAGTGTTCCTGGGAAATTACACATTCAACCTTCAAAATCAAGTTTCAAAAAGACTTTTTCCTACTCTTTTATCCACAAAACTTTCATGTTTGAAAGAGTTAGTTTTAATTGCATGTTTAGAAGGTGACTTTTCTACATAGACAATAATTTTTGAGACTATGAACCTCAGAGCACAAATTTTAACTTAATTGGTTTATACATTTGTTCAACTCTCAGTTTCAAGGTCCTTGCTCTATTTCAGTAATTATATGTCCTTATCTGCAAAAACAGAAAGATTAACTCACACATATTAAACAGAGTTACTCATGGTTGAAAATGATAACATAAAATGTGGGTAAGCACAGAATTTTAATATTTTTATTGTCTTCAGCCTTCTTATTAGTTATTCCTATAGAGAGAGATCTAAAAGACAGCAAGAACATTTTTTATTTTAGCTTCGGTTTTTCTCTTTCCTGTATCTAAAATATGGATTTTTTTTCTCTCTATCTTCAGTATACTTATTGGCTTTAAAGCTTAAATGTGGAGAAATCTCTCCATTAGTTGATGAGTCAAGTGGAGGTGTTTCTCAGGTATGGCAATTATGACATGTGCCCTGGGTGCCACTTGAAAGGGGCCACCACCTGAAGGGGGCCGTCACTTGAAAGGGGCCACCACTGAGTAGTTTCTATTGACTATTGCAGTTTCCATCACTAGTGGTGGGAGATCATTCAGCAAGTTCAAATTATTACTTTCATATTTGACAGTCTCCATCAATCAAGGCTGACTGTGACCTTGCTCTGCTCAGTGTAGAAAGAGAAGAAACCAAAAAAAAAAAAAAAAATTGCAGAGCAGATCATGGACCAATTTTCATCAGTGAAAACAAGGAAGGTGAAGTTATAATAATTTTCATGCAGTGTTGTAATATGTTAAGTAAAAGATGAATAAGCTTGATTTCTTTTTTGAACTGATATTAAGGTAAAGTCATCTGAAAGATGGGTGTTAGATGTTTGGACAGGGCACAATTTCAGTGCTTTCCATAAGTGCTATTTTCTGTACATTTTGGATTTAGGTGGCCATCTTCTTGATTGTCAAGTCCTGAGAAAATTCAATTTTATGTTGCCCATAAACTTCCCTCAGAAAATCCTATCTTATGTTTTTCTATTACAAATGCAAAAAAGTTGTCTTCTTTGTTGGGGTTCTTTTGCCTACCATGTAGATGATCCCCACATGTTAGAAGCAACCTAAAGAGATTTTTTTTTTTTTTTTAATTTCTTATGAATTGTCTGTTATAAGACAAAGGCTGGAGGGTACAAATTCAAGCTACTATTTCCCACCACTGTACTATTTCTTTCAGGAAAGGAGTGTGATGACCAAATCCCACTCATTTTTTTCTGCCCAGACATACTCATCAGGATCTCTACAGCTTCCACTAGATCTCAAAAGAAGCAAATATTTTGTTTCCCAGGACAAGAGGAGAATGAGAAGTGAAAAAGGAAAGCAAGAAATGAAGAGATTCTTAGAGTCCTTTAGTGCATTTTGAATTTACTATTCTGCAGCTCCACATCTCAGGGATATGAGCTGAGCACCTGTTTCATAGAATCTGTGAGGTACTGAGTCTGTTAACCTCTTATTCCATATTTTTTCAACATTGTTTTTGAAGAATATGTCAAAATCAAGTGCAGCTTCCTTCTCTAGAGCAAGCTTACTTATTGACACATAAATTTTAGGACGTTTGTCACAATTTTTTGTCAGTGAAGGGGTGTTTGTTGGTATGATGCTGAATAGGTTTCAAAGGAGCTTCCATGTTAAGATGAACTAGAGATGAAAGAGTGTAATTTACTTCCAAAAATTAGTCAATGAAAGCTCCATACATCTCAACTGTCTGATTACCAAATGATCATGGAGATAGATGGCGCAGGACTGGGAAATGTTTCATTGTGTTGTGCATGGGTTGCTATGACTTGGGGGGCTGACTTAACAACAACTGATAACAACAATAACACATTTTAAGTTACAAGATACTTAGAATCGAGGCAACATATTTTTTTCTATAGTGCTTTATTTTCTTTTCAAAGCACTATTCCATAATTTTCAGATATTACCAGTTTGGCTTCAATGCTCCTTTTATGTGATGAACTCTTTCAAAATTCTGAGCTAGCTGTTTCCTCACATTTTATGGGACATTAGAGAGAAAGTTTTGCCACAAATGTGTTACTGCCTCAAAGAAGAGCAGTGTTCTATATATTTAATAACCTGTCCTGAGTAATGTCCAATTATAACTCCATTACCTAATTAAGAGAGGTTTCATGGTCAGGTGCTTCAATGTCCTTCAGCATGATGACTGAAAGCAAGCTTATGGGGTTTTTGAACCAAGGTTTCTCACTGGAACTTTGCAAGTACTGCATGCTCCATTTACAGTAATTATGTGAAATTTATCTTTCTGAGAAAGGTGTACACATATTTTGGCATAGCTTTCTTGAGAAAAATAGCTAAAATCACAATTTTTTTTTATGTCCATATTTCCCCCTCCTAAGTAGGAGAAAAAGGGAGCTCTGGGGAACTAGTAGTTAAAGCATTTGGCTGCTAATGGAAAGGTCGGTGGTTTGAACCCACCACCTGCTCTGAGGGAGAAAGATGGAGCAGTTGGCTTCTGTAAAGATTTACAGGTTTGGAAACCCTATGGGACATTTCACTCTGCCCTTAGAGTCATTATGAGTTGAAATCAAGTCAATGGCAGGTGTTTTTTTTTTTTTTGGTTTAAA
>NW_006922003.1:1534151-1544721 GCF_000298275.1 Orycteropus afer afer | reverse complement strand
AAACCCCAATTTCCCATTTCTCACACACACCGACACAGCCTAAAACCTCTTATACAGTGCTTTTTATCCAAAAAACTCTTAATCTCCACTCAATCCCTTTATAACACCCCTATCCTATCAGTGCAAGCAGAACAAATGTTACAAACTTTATCCACAGACCCTCAAAAAAACAGCCTTCCTTCCTATCATAATTAATCTTTCTCTAACCTCCACGACCCTGTCTATTGAAGCACAGTATCATGTCAACACAGAACTAGAAAATCAGTTAAGCTCCTAGTAAAAACCACAGCAGACTCTCTAACCACCCTACAACACCAACTAACCTCTCTAACTCAAGTTACTTCACAGAACCGACAAGCCCTTGACTTGCTAACAGCCAAAAATAAAAAAAACATACCTCTTCCTCAGAAAAAAAAATATTACTACTATATCAACAAATTTAGCCTCATAGAAAAAATATTAACACCTGAGTGAAAACTTACGCAGGAAAAAAAAACCCAAATTAGCAACTCCCCATTCACTTAGTTTCTGTTTCCATTAACTGCCTGACTACTTCTCCTCATAAACCCATTTATACTAATTACCATCTTCTTTCTCTTTACCCCTTACCTCCTCAAACTTCTCCGAAGCCAACTTGAAAAATACCTCGGGTCATGGTGAATCAGCTTCTCTTACATACTGAAGACCCCAACTTTTCAAATTCCAACCTATGAAATCCCTCTCTCCCTCTCTGACCCCATTCAGCAGGAAGAAGCTAAAAGAATCACGTCGCCCATTATCCATTAAAAAAGGTTAGAATGTTAGGCCGAAGCAAACCCAAGCCACCAACATTTCAGTTAGCAGCTTCCTCCGCGTGTCAAGCCCTGATGAGACAGCCTGATAAGACAACCAAAATAACAGAACTCGCCCAGACTGAAAAGTCCCATGCAGTGGCAAACTTCCTCTTGTGGAGCTCCCTCATGCTCATTAAGTACAGACCCATGCTAACAGCTAATTGGACCCCACTATTTCCTTAGTGTCCCCCTCCCCAGCCAGGCGGTGTGACTTCCCGGGCCCCTCTCAGGGACCCGTGAACCTCGCCCAGGCCCCTCTCGGGGGCCCATAAACCTCCCCTGGAAACTCAGAATAAAAACTTCTTTTAACCTCAATTTTGTGCGTCCTCTTCTCCTTACTGTGGCCTTACAGTTTTTATTTATTGAATTCATTTGTTCTTACTTTTGTAATCTTCTTTTACATTTCTTATTTACTTCCAAGTCAACATCCTGTGGCTTTTAATTTTTTATGACTTGTACAAAGGTTATGAATATTTTTTAAAAAACTATATTTTTTCAAAGTGAGTTGGTATTTATATATATTACCTTTAATCACCAGTGCTTTTCTATGAATATTTTGAAAACTATTTGAACTGTCTCTTCATTAAGATGAAAGAAGCAGAAGTAAATTTTGAATCTCCTCTGTGATGCTGACATATTTAACATGGTTTAATTTTTCACTTGTCTTTTTTCTGGGAGTTTTGGTGGTGTAGTACCTAAGGCATTTGACTGCTAACCAGAAGGCTACTGTTCATACCTACCAGCCACTCTTCAGAAAGAAGGTTGGGCAATCTACTTTCTGGGAAACCCAAGAAGGGGTCCCTATGAGTCGGATCTGACTTGACAGCAGACTTTTTCACTTTCTTGACTTCTTTTCTGCAGTCTCTACATTAACAACAATATCAACAACAATAGCAGCAATAGCATCAATAATTCACTATATATACTCTATTTTGTTTATTAAATTTCATGGCTTTTTGAAATAAAAATAATTCTGTATGCTTAACTCCACCTTTTATTTGGCATTTTCTCATTATTAGATTAATAGGATGGTATTGTCTTGTCAGTATGGATTACGTCTCAATATGAAGAAAACAAAAATCCTCACAACTGGACCAATGAGCAGCATCACAATAAATGGAGAGAAGATTGAGGTTGGCAAAGAATTCACGTTGCTTGGTTCTACAATCAATGCCAATGGAAGCAGCAGTCAGGACATTAGACGACGTGTAGCATTGGGAAAGTCAACTGCGAAGGAACTGTTTCAAGTGCTGAGGAGCAAGGACATCTCCTTGAGGACTAAGGTGTACCTGACACAAGCCATGATATTTCCAATCGCCTGGTATGCATGTGAGAGCTGGACAATGAATAAGGAAAACGGACGAAGAGTTGATGCTTTTGAGTTGTGGTGCTGGTGAAGAATGCTGAAAGTACCATGGACTGCTAAAAGAACTAACAGATCTGTCCTGGAGAAAGTGCAGCCAGAATGCTCCTTGGAAGCAAGAATGGCCAGACTTCATGTCACCTATTTTGGTCATGTTGTGAGAAGGGACCACTTCCTGGAGAAGGATGTCATGCTTGGTAGGGTGGAGGGTCGAGGAAAGAGGGGGAGGTCTTCAACGAGATGGATTGACACGGTGGCTGTGATGATGGGCTCAAGTATAGCAGGGATTGTGGGGCTGGTGAGGGATCGGGCAGTGTTTCGTTCTGCTGTGCATGGGGTCACTATGAGTCGGAATGACTCAACGGCACTTAATAACAACAACAACTTGTCTTGAACTAGTAACATTGTCTTGAACTAGTATTAATGAATATGCAGGATTAAGAGTTTGTTATTCTCTGCTACATGAGTACATACTACTGCAAACTTTCCAAAGGTCAATTTTTAAATAAAGATTTCAACATTTAAATTCTTTTGACCTTTAATAAAAACATTACATTTTTAAGACTTCATCCTAAGAAGATAAATGTGAACATACACATATTTTTGCTGAAATAATATTTGCACATTTTTAAAAATTAAAACATAAAAATAAATATTCTTCACTAGTGAAATTTGTGTTTACTAGATTGATGATAGAGTATCCATAAGGTAGACCAACAGACTGTTCACTTGAATTAACAAATATTTAATAACATACAGGATAAAAGATAATAACACATTATAAGAATAAGACACATATTTATACAACACGATATCTAATTTCAATGTTGTTCAAAAACATGAGAAAGACCCCTAGTAGCACACTGGTTAAATGCATGGCTTCTAACCAAAAGGTTGTGGATTCAAACCCACCAGCAGCTCCATGGGAGACAGATGTAGCAGTTGGCTTCTGAAATGTTACAACCTTGGAAATCCTATGGGGAGTACCAGCAATGTGACAAAATAGGCAGACAAGCTACACAGACCCTCTGCAACAAAGCAATGAGAAACCAGTTGAAACTGATACAGAAGATGATCCTAGAACCCTGAGTTTTGATGGGAAGGGTAAAGAAGTGTATTAAACACCAAATAGTAGAAGAACCTTAATGAAACAGTGAATAAGGAGACAGATGGAGCTGTGTACTGCTGGCTGTCCTGAGGGCAAAGTCATTTTGAATATTTCCCAATAGCAACCTGAATTGGCTCTTTTCACCAGACAGCACGGGCAAGGATTGCATTGGTGTCTGAAGACCAGAAAGGAGAAAAGCAAAGAAATAGACAGGCGGACCTATGGACTGCCAGTGTGACCTGTGGACTGTCGGCGGCTATCCTGAGGGCCCAGCCATTTCAGATATTTACAAGCATCCTGGGCAGCCATTTTGAGTGTGTGTGTGTGTGTGTGTGTGTGGTGTTCTTACTTGAATTATGACCTGGGAGTGGGCTCCACCTGTTGACAGCATGGGTAATCACACTAAAGACTGACTACTGGAGAGGTGTGATATTCCCCTTGTTACTCTTTTGCCCCTGCCCTCTTGTGAACAGAGGTGTGGCCATCCCCCCACATCCACTCATTCTTGACCTATGGAGGTTCCATCCCAGTCTATGCACTGGCAGAATTTGGGTGCCAGGCCATGCTCCCACAGTTTCATTTTTATTTGTTTGTTTTGAAATTTTGAAATCATTCTTTTTATCTTCCTCCTTTCTTCCTTTTTGTTCCCTCTTTCCTGTAATTGATTCCTTTTTTTTTATTTCCTTCCCTTTTCCTGGTTTCTTTCCTTTCACTATATTTTGGTTCCTGTCATCTCTTGTTTTCCCTTTTGCAGCTTTCTCTATTCTTTTACTCTTGCTCTTTTCTCCCATTCCTCCCTCTCCATATAGTGTGGCTTTTTTTTTTTTCCACTTTTTTGCATTATCTTTCTTTTATCCTTTTAAAATATATTTTTATTTTTTTCTTCTTATTTATTGCTTTGCTTCTTTTGTAATAATTCCTTTTTCTTTATGTGGTTTAAGTTTTTTGTTCTCATTTTTTTTTTTCTTTTGGTCTAACTGACGGGGAGACTGCAACCATTCCCACACAACCCAACTATACCCACACCTCCTTCAGCTCTGCTCACTGAGTGAGGGCCACCACGTGCTTTGTACCAATTGACCAAAGATAGACAGCAGCCAATACTAGCTCCACTCACCCTCAAGTGTTCTTTGTGAACAGCTCACAGAGATCTGTGTACATACTCTAATTCTCTATCACATCCACTAGGAGACAAATGGTCAGTGCCTAAGTGCTAAGAGCTAGTGAATAGACTCACCAAAATCTTGTGTGAGTCCCACCAAGATACAACAACAAATTGAACATAAATACAACAAAACCACAATTTCTTGAAGATGACAGACCATCACAGGCCACACAAAAAAAAAACAAGATAAAGTAGTGGAAAAAAGAGACCAGAATACAAACCCAGAACACACCCTTGAGGAAGAAGCAGCATTAGAACTCCCTGATAAAGAATTGAAAAGAATTATATTTGGGCACTTTCAATGGATTGAGAGACAGATCAAAAAATCACTGACAGGATCAAGGAAAACACTGACAATATTAAGGAAAACAGAGAAAAATTTCTAGAACAATTTAGGAATACAAAACAAGAACAAATTGATAAAATAAACAAAAAATTAGAAAAGATACAAAAACAAAAAATAGAAATCTAGAAGATTAAAGATTTTAGAAATAGATAACACATTGAATGGGCAAAGGATTAGAATTGAATCAATGGAAGACAGAATTAATGAGATTGAAGACAAACACCTAAATACTACTTTGGTAAGGGATCAGTCAGACAAAAGACCAAAACAAAAAGAAAAAAGCCTGAGGTTCATGTGAAAACCAACAACAACAAACAACAACTGATGATCAACACACATGATGACATAATCCAGAAACCAACCCAGTTATAGAAGTATCCAAAGTAAAATAAGCTTACAAGACTGTAAACAGGGAAGCAGAGATATCAATTGGTAAATGAGGACAATTAAAAACCAAACAGAGGGAAACAATAGTGAAGTTACAGAACTCATAAATAGTGAGCAGGTCAAGATAATTGAGAGCTAGAACAGACTGTTTTAAATTTGGAAAAAAAAAGTATAAATTACAGGGTAACCTCAAGAACTTTCTTTTCTAAATGCATCAAAATAAAAAAGAGGACACACACAAACACTTAGCAAATGTTAAAACAATAACAATGAAGGAGATGATAATATGACTCATAAAAAAATAATCTCAGCACAGAAATTATATGGAACAAAGAAATCAGCAACACCACAAAAAAATTGTACCCATATATTCATATTTGTTAATAATTACACTGAATGCAAATGGATTAAATACACCACTTAAGAGATGAAGAGTTGCAGATTGGATAAGAAACCATGACCCATCAATATACTGTCTGCAGGAGACTTACCTTATACCCAAAGACAAAAATAGAGTAAAAATTAAAGGTTGGCAAAAAATATACCTAACAAATAGCAACCAAAGGAGAGCAGGAGTGGCAATATTAATTTCAAGTAAAACAGACTTTAAGACAAAAATGATCATAAGAGACAAGGAAGGGCATTATGTAATGATTAAAGGATCAATGGAACAAGAAAAAAAAACATAATAAATATCTACACATGCAATGAAAGAATCCAAAATACATAAAGCAGATATTAACAGAATTGAAAGACAAATGGATGACTCCACAGTCATATTAGGAAACTTTAATGCACCACTTTCAATAAAAGATAGAACTGGCAAGAACCCCAAGAAAGATGCAGAAGAACTAAATAATACAGTCAACAAATTTGACTTTATAGACATCTACAGAGCCTTCTGCCCAACAATATCAAAATGTACATTATATTCACCACATACCCACAACAAAAACCTATATAAGTCCATAAAGATTATCCAATTGTTATGGCAAAAATTTCATTGATAAATGATAAATGGAAAATTTTGCAATTCATATTATCATATAAGGATTAATGTCCAAAATATACAGAGAATATTTACAAATTAATAAGAAAAAAGTAAACATGACAAGATGATAATGATCAAAAGATATGGATAGGTAAATTATAAAGGAATAAAATTTAAATATCCAAACATACAATATCCAGAAAATAAAAAGTAAAGCAGTGATGGCATATTAATTTTTTACCTGTTATGTTGGCCAAAGCAAGCAAACAAACAAACAAAAACCAATGTCAAAAGCCATGCCAGTAAGGATGAGGCGAAGGGCAAAAAGAAGGAATACAGTCTGTGGAATGTGGTTTACTATAGCACATTTAGAAAATAAAATGGCAGCATCTACCAAGATGAAAAATAAGCATATCCTTTAACCTACCAGGATACATATACAAAAGAAATAAAAGCACTAGTACAAAAGGAGATGTAGATACATGCATACACACACACACACACACACACACACAAATATATATATATATGCTTTGTTTTCAACACTTTTCAAAGTTACCCAAATTTGAAAAACATGTAATGCCTACTTTAAGACTACAATGCATCTATTAAAAAGACTTGGAGAGATTTTCCTAGTGAAATGGTAACACAGAAAAAAAAAAAAAAAAAACTTACCAACATTTTAATTTTTTTTTAAAATCCCATGTTTGTACAAGTTAGTGACCATAAAAAAGAAAATAAATATACCTTTTGTGTATGTTTGTATTTTTAAGACATGGACATAATTTGAAGATATACCCACTTGACTATCAACATAGTTTACCTAAGATTCAAGTCTTAAGTGAACTTGAAAAAAATATGGGAAAAATACAAAAAGGAAAATAAGCATGGTATAATGTTAAGTGAAAATAAATAGTATACATTTCTAACAACAAGGTTAGAAAGCAATTTACATTAAAAATCTGATTTGATTGTATAGTGGATTTTTTTGGTAATTTTGGTCCTGAATTTCTGTTTTATTGTTTTTGTAATAGACTCTCAGTCACCAAAATTACAAGCCCATTGCCCATTCCAACTCATGGCATTGTCAAACTATGATAATTCCATGTGTTTAATATATATTTACTACTCCATACTACTTCATAGGGTTTTCTTGGCTGTAATCTTTACAAAAGCATATTGCCAGACTTTTCTTCCTGGCACTGCTGGTGAGTTTGAACTACCTCTCTTTAGGTTAATAGTTGAGCACTAATCATTTGCACCACATGAGGACCCAAATTCTTATTGAGAATGAGCAAACAATTGACACATGATTTGTAATATATATATAGAAAATACCATCAGCTACATTTTTCCTTTATTTCCTTTGGGGAGACAGTCTGCTAAATCTAGAATCTAGACATAAAAATCAGCCCTCATTGCCAACGTACACCTCTCTTTCATGGAAAGAAATCAATGCTTCTCTTCCAACTGTCTGTATTTGTATCTAAACCCTAGAAAAACTGGCCCCTGGCTCTTTGTGATTGCCTCAAGTAGCTGCATACTATCTCAGTATTTTTGCATCTCCTATTCCCCTTGCCTTTAAATTTCTTCCTACAAAGAGCCACATGCTTTGGATCTTCCCACTCTTTAAATCTCCCCCAAATATGTTATCACTGGCATCTTTCCTGATCTTTCTATTTAAACAAAATTTATAGGACAAAGAAGGAAGAAGAAAGTGCTAGAAATTAAGGGTTCTTACCACCTTTTTAAAAAAATAGTCTAGTTTAAAGAGAGAATTGAGTGACTATTCAGAGTCTAGACAGAAATTGGAAAAAGTGTGAGTATTTTGTTTGTTTTTGTTTCTTGGCAGAAAAAAGTAAACAACTCATAGCAACCCTAAGTACAACAGAAGGAAACACTGCCCGGTCTTGTGCTAGCCTCAAATTCCTTGCTATACCTGGGCCCATTGTTGCAGCCATTATCCATCTAGTTGAAGGCCTTCCCCATTTTCATTGACCCTCCACTTTACCAAACAGGGGATGGTCCCTTCTGACAACATGACCAAAGTAGGTGAGACAAAGCCCATCCTTGCTTCCAAGAAGCATTCTGGCTGCACTTCTTCCAGGACACATTTGTTAGATTTTTGTCAGTCCATGATACTTTCAGTATTCTTTGGTAACACAACAACTCAAAAGCATCAACTCTTCTTATTTGTTGTTGTTGTTGTTATTATGTGCCGTGGAGTCAGACCCTACTCATAGCAACCCCTCCTTGGGTTTCCGAGGCAGTATCACTATGGAAGTAGATTGCCGTCTTCTTTGATCTTCCTTATTTATTGTCCATCTCTCATATGCATAAGAGGCGATTGAAAATACCACGACTTGGGTTAGGTGAACCTTAGTCTTCAAGGAGACATCTTTGCTCTTCAGCACTTGAAAGAGGTCTTTTGCAACAGATTTACCTAATTCAATACATCTTTTGATGTCTTGACTGCTACTTGTGTTGGTGTTGATTGTAAAACCAAGTAATATTAAGTCTTTGACAATTCCAGTCTTTTCTTTTTATTGGTCCAGTTGTGAGGATTTTTCTTGTCTTTATGTTGAGGTGTAATCCATACTGCAGACTAAAGTCTTTAATCTTCATCAGTAAAGTGCTCCAAGTTATCCTCACTTTCAGGAAGTCAAGTTGTGTCATCTGCATATCTCAGACTGTTAATGAGTCTTCCTCCAATCCTGATGTCTCACTCTTCTTCATATAGTCCTGCTTCTCGGATTATTTCCTCAGCATACAGAATGAGTAAGTGTGGTGAAAGGATACAACCCTGATGTATTCCCTTCCTGATTTTAAACCATGTTTTGTTCTAATGACAGCCTCCTGGTCTATGTACAGGTTCCTCATGAGTACAATTAAATGTTCTGGAATTCCCATTCTTCTCAATATTATCCACAATTTGTTATGATCCAAACAATCAAATGCCTTTGCATCGCCAATAAAACAAAAATAAACATCATTCTGGTGTTCTTTGCTTTGAGCCAAGACTATATGACATCAGCTATGATATCCCTCACTCCATGTCCCCTTCTGAGTCCAGTTTGAATTTCTGGAAGTTCTCTGTCAATATACTGCTGCAACCATTTTTGAGTTATCTTCAGTAAGATTTTACTTGCATGCAATATCAATGATATTTTTTGATAATTTTCATGTTCTGTGGGATTACCTTTCTTTGGAATGGGTACAAATATGTATCTCTTCCAGTCAGTTGGCCAGGTAGCTGTCTTCCAAATCTCTTAGAGTAGCTGAGTTAGTGTCTCCAGCATAGCATCTATTTGTTGAAACATATAAATGGGTATTCCGTCAATTCCCAAAGCCTTGTTTTTCACCAATTCCTTCGGTGAAGCTTTGACTTCTTCTTTTAATATCTTTGGTAGTTGGTCATATGGCACTTCCTTAAATGGATGAAGATCTACCAGTTCTTTTTGGTACAATGACTCTATGTATTCCTTCCATCTTCTTTTCACGTTTCCTGCATCATTCAATATTTTGCCCATAGACTCTTTCAGTATTGCAACTAGAGGCTTGAATTTTTTCTCCAGTTCTTTCAGCTTGAGAAATGCCGAGCATATTTTTCCCTTTTGGTTTTCTAACTCGAGGTCTTTGAACATTTCATTATAATAATTGACTTTGTCTTCTCAAGCTGCTCTTTGAAATCTTCTGTTCGGTTCTCTTATCTTGTCATTTCTTCCATTTGTTTTAGCTACTCTCTTTTCAAAGGCAAATTTCAGAGTCTCTTCTGACATCCATTTTGTTTTTCTCTCCCTTTCCTGTCTTCTCAATGACCTTTTGCTTTCCTCATAGATGATGTTCTTATGTCATCCCACAACTCCTCTGGTTTCTGTCATTGGTGTTCAGTGCATCAAATGTGTTCTTTAGATGGTCTCTAAATTCAGAAGGGATATAACCAGGGTCATATTTTGGCTTTCATGGACTTCTTTTAACTGTCTTCAGTTTCAACTTGAACTTGCATATAGGCAACTAACAGTCTGTTCCATGGTCAGCTCCTGGCCTTGTTTTGGCTGAAGATATTGAGCTTCTCTGTCACCTCTTGCCACAGATGTAGTCAATCTGATTCCTGTGTATTCTGTCTGGTTACATATATGTGTTGTTGTTATTGTTAAGTGCCGTCAAGTCGTTTCCGACTCATAGTGACCCCATGCACAGCAGAACGAAACACTGCCCGATCCCGTGACAGCCCCACAATCCCTGCTATACTTGAGCCCATCATTGCAGCCACCATGTCAATCCATCTCGATGAAGGCCTCCCCCTCTTTCTTTGACCCTCCACCCTACCAAGCATGACATCCTTCTCCAGGGAATGGTCCCTTCTTACAACATGAC
>NW_006922003.1:1519879-1531441 GCF_000298275.1 Orycteropus afer afer | reverse complement strand
GGGCTGACTGTTCCTCTGTCCTCTCCTCACCTAATCCCTTCGGCTGACTGCTCTTCTCTCTGGCTTCCTGGCTTTTAATCCCCTTTCTCCTGCTCTTCCCGCTTGCTACTTCGGGCGTCCCTGAGTTGTCTCTCATTAGAGTTGTCATTTATGCTGTTGAAAAAAGATATTTGCAATGAATAAGTTGTTGGTCTTGCAAAATTCTATCATGCAATGTCCAGTGTTATTTCTATCACCAAGGCCATATTTTCCAACCACTGGTGATTCTTCGTTTTCAACTTTTGCACCGCAATCACCAGTTATAATTGAAGTATATTGATTGCCTGTTTAGACTGCAGGAGTTGGTAAAAATTTTCCATTTCCTCATCTTTGGTTTTGGTGGTTGGTGTTTAATTTTTTTTTTTTTCACTTTTTTGGAAACCATAGGAAATAAAAAATAAATAATCAGAAAGGAAAGCCCTACTTGCACTATAAATGTTTAATTTCAGTCTATACCCAATTTTGTCTCTCATCGAGCAGCTGATAACAGGGAAGAGACAGAAAAAAGCAACTAGAAAGGCAGGCTAACACTACAAACTGGATGAGGAGGATGGCAAACTATTCATATTACAACTTTCCTTCAATACTGTAGTGAATTGCAAATAGAGGGGCCTTCCAATCTGTAAAGCTTAGAAACTTGGAGTTCAGTGATTCTAAAAATGAGAAGGGCATCTCTAAAATTTCAGACAGTAAAACATCCCACATTCCCTGTCAAAACTGAATCATTATGTTGCACTTTCATGCCAAATACTTCCTCTAGGTGTGATGGTGCTAGTGCTAGAAAGGATACAGTTGTCTTTTATTAGGATTATATAGCCAGCTCTTTGAGATCAGAGGGAAAACATAAACCTCACAGCCTGGACTTCTTCTTAGGTAGGAAAAAAAGAATACATGTCTGGGAAATCTACAGCTGGTCAAAAAGTTAATTTATATTCCATCTTTCTCAGAAGGTAAGTGAAGAAATGGTTTGGGAATATTTTACTTTTTTATTCTTTAAGTGTAGACTCAAACATTGACTACATAATGAAGGTAAGGTATATTATATTTTGTATTTTTCCTTGTTGTTATTGTTTAAAAATTTTGAAATGTATAAAAAATAAAAGTGTATATGCATTATGTGTTCAGTATAAAAGACCATAATAAAACACATACCAGTATGCCCAAAGTACAGGTTAAAAAAAGAACTTCAAACAAAGCATTGAAGTTTCTTATTTGCTTCTTCTGTAAACTTATTTCTTCCCTCCCTCTAGAAGTCACCATATCCTGAATTTTTAACTAGTCATTATGCTGCTTTTCTTTTAATTACACTACAAGGTATGTTGTATAATTTTGGCTCTCACATTTATATACAAATAACTGTATTAAATGTATCAGAGTTGTTTTGAATTTTTCTTGTTCAAATTTATCTTTTTGGAAAGTTAATTATGTTAATGAATATAGCAGTAGATTAATTTTTGCTGCTGTATGAAATTCCATTGTATGACTAACACAATGTTTATCTGTCCTAGTGTGTATAGATAATGACTACTAGGTTTTCTTTGTTGATGTTGTTTTGTTTTGTCTTACTAACAGAGTTGTACACATAGAGGAGACTTTCATGTCAGTGTATTTCATCTTTAGCTGTACATTCTATGCAGCTAGGGATCTTTTATGAAAAATAAACCTGATGTGTGTACTGATGACACACTCCAGATCAATTGAAGCAGTAACTCTGGTAAAGGAACCTATGTACTGATGTCTTGTAAAAGCTCCTTAGGCAATTCCAACATGAAAGCAATTTTGTAAACCAAAACCTAGCTACACAATACAGGGGAAGAAACTTTTGGCAATGGAGTATGTGCACTTTTACTTTAATAACCATTTGCCATTTATTAGATTCAGACTCATGGTGACCCCAAAATATTTCAGAGTAGAACTGCATTCCATAGGGTTTAAATGTAATGTTGTTGTTGTTAGGTGCTGTTGAGTTAGGGCTCCAACTCCCTGTGACCCTATGCAAACATAATGAAACACTGCCAGGTCATGCACTGTCCTCAAAATTCTTGCTCTACGTGAGCACATCATTGTAGCCTCTGTATCAATCCATCTGTTGAGGGTCTTCCCCTTTTTTACTCATCCTACACTTTACCAAGCATTATATACTTCTCCAGGGAATGATCCCTCCTGATAACAAGACCAAAGTAGGTGAGATGTCTAGCCATTCTTGTTTCTAAAGAACATTCTGACAGCACTTCTTCCAGGACATATTTGTTCATTCTTCTGGCAGTCCATGGTATATTCAGTATTCTTCACCAACACTACAATTCAAAGACATTAACTCTTTTTTGGTCTTCCTTATTCATTGTCTACCTTTCACATGTGTATGAGGCAATTGAAATTGCCATGGCTTGGGTTAGGTGCACCTTACTCTTCAAATTTAATAAATAATATGAAATTGTTCTTTATATGGTTTATACAAATTTAGAATCCTAACAAAATATCTCACAATCCTATTTCTCCACATACTTACCCAAAATGGCATTTTCAGACTTTTACATTATTGTCAGTCTGATAAGTATCAATGATAGCTTGTTTTTATTTTTAGTTTTCATTTTTCTGCTTATTAATGAGGTTGGGCACATCCTCATGTGAATGAATCTTGTCCAACTTGAGAGATTCATGTTTATGTTCTTAACTCATTTTCTTCTTTTGGTTTTCTTGTCTTTTTCTCATTTATTTGAAAGACTTTGTACACTTTGCAGAAGTGTAATTTCTATGGTTCATTCATAAAATCCTCTGGCATGCAAGTATCTCTTTTTTCCTCACTTGCTGACCAAAGGTAGAACATCCAATGCAAGATTCTGAGGTTTTAGAACATGCCTTCTCCTCCATCGTACTATGGATTTGGGGTCAGATAATTATTTGTTATGGAGACTATTTGTACATCATAGGATGTTTAGTAATACCACTGACCTAGTAGGCTAGTGGGAGCTCTGGTGGTGTAGTGCTTAAGGCATTTGACTGTTAACCAGAAGGCTGGCAGTTCAAACCCACCAGCCACTCCTCGGAAGGAAGGTTGGTCAATCTACTTACATAGTGATGCTGTCTCAGAAACCCAAGGAGGGGTCGATATGAGTTAAATTGACTCAAAGGGAGTGAGTTTGGTTTGATTTAGTAGGCTATTAATCAAAGGTCAGAAACGTGGAACTACTAGCTGTTCCAAAGTAGAATGAAGAGGCAGTCAGTCTCTTTATATAAAAAGTTAAAGCCTTGGAAACCCTATAGGGAAATTGTCCCTCAACCTGTAGGGTCACAATGATTTGGAATAAGCTTGATGGAATGTTTTTGTTTTTGATTTTTTCCCCTACCCATTGCATGTTAGCTATGACACCCCAAAATGTCTCCAGATCTTGGAAATATCTCTGAAGGGGCAAAATCTGCCCTTAGTTGAAAAGCACTGTACTGGCTGATATTGAAACCACAGGTTAGAAGTTTGCACTGTTAAATCATTACCTAGAGAAGAGTAGTTTACTTGTTAGGAACCCATGAGAATTTGATGTTTTTCTGTTACCTTACCAATGTAATCATATTACTAAATTTTCTGTGTAGTTACTAATTTTTGTATGATTTTTTAATGAGAAAAAGTGCATTTAAATAATCCATTGGGCTAGTGTGTTTGTTATTTGACTATTAAGTAATGTTACTTTTTGATTTGTGTAGTTTAATGCTGGAGCTCTGATAATGTAGTATATAAAACTGATAATCAGAAGGCTGGTGGTTCAAACCCACCAGCCACTCCTGAGAAGGAAGGTTGGGCAATCTACTTCCACAGTGATACTGCCTTGTAAACCCAAGAAGGGGTCACTATGAGTAGGGTCCGACTCGATGGCACATTACAACAACAATAACAGCTTAATACTAAAACTCACTGACATTGAGTCAATTCCAACTCATAGTGACTCTATAGGACAGAGTGAAAATAAGTTTAAAATTGTTATTTATTTTTTTGGTAAATTTAACTCTTACATTGTATAATGATGCATGTTTGTGTGCATGTGTGTGGTCAGGCTTTGTATCCATGAGAACCTAGGGAAAGACAGGCCCCCAAATAATTTATGCTTCCCGTATCAATAACCACCTTCTTTACCTACTTACCAACCTCTCCAGTCTGAAATTGACAAAGCATGCAATCAGGATGTATTACTGCTGATTGGAATGTGAAAATTGGAAACAAAAAAAGATGCATAGATAGTTGGAAAATATGGCTTTGGTGAAATAAATTATGTTGGAGAACACAGGATAGAAATTTGCAAGACCAATGACTTATTACTGCAAAAATTTTTTTCCCTAACTGGTGACTATAAAACATCATGGTGACAACATAACTGGTGACTATAAATATGGACCTTGGAGGTACGTAAATGGAAGAACATACCACACTCATGGATAAGAAGATTGAACATGGTAAAAATCTCAATACTACCCAAAGTAATGTGTGTGTTCCATGCAATCCCAATCCAGATCCCATCAACATTCTTAAAGGATATGGAAAAAACAACTACTAATTTTATAGGAAAGGAGAGAGACTTCAGATAAGCCAAGCACTACTGAAGAAGAACAAAGTAGGAAATCTCACACTCCCAGATCTCAAAACGTACTATACAGCCACAGTAGTCAAAACAGCCTGGTATTGGTACAATGACAGACACATAGACCAGCCATATAGAATTGAGAACCCAGAAATAGATCCAGCGACCTATGGTCGGTCAGCTGGTTTTTGTCAAAGGGCTAAAATCCATTCAATAGGGAAGAGATTGTCTGTTTAGCAAATGGTGCTGGCAAAACTGGATATCCATTTCAGAAAAATTAAACAAGATCTGTACCTCACACCGTGCTCAAAAACTAACTCCAGAGGGATCAGAGACTTCAATGTGAAACCTAAAACTATAAAGTTCTCAAGGAAACGTTAGGGGCAAATTTAGAGGCCCTGGTGACATAGGGCCTAAGGCATTTGACTGCTAACCAGAGATCTGGTAGCTCACTCTCACCAGCCACTTCTAGGAAGGAAGGTTGGGCAATTTACTTCCATAGTGATACCACCTCAGACACCCAAGGAGGGGTCTCTGTGAGTCAAAATTGACTCCACAGCAGTGAGTTTGGTTTTTGTTTTTGTTTTTTAATATATGGCATAAATAGACAGTCAAGCATAACCCAAAATGCACAAACAGCAGAAGACAAACTAGAAAAATTGGACCTTCTAAAAATTAAATTTTTATATACTTCTGAAGACTTCTCCAAAAGAGTCAAAAGAGAACCTACATATTGGGAAAAAATTATTTGACAATGACATATCTGACAAGGGACTTATCTTTAAAATTTATTAAAAAACTCCAACACATCAACAACAACAAAAAAAAATCCAATTAAAAAATGGGCAGAAGACATGGATAGACATAGACACTTCACCAAAGAGGATATCTGGTGGCCAAGAAACACATGAAGAAATGATTGCAATCATTAGCCATTAGAGAGATGCAAATTGAAACAATAATGAGATACCCTCTTGCCCCAGCAGCATTAGCAAAGTTCAACAAGATAGAAAATAACAAATGCTGGTGAGGATGTAGAGAGATTGGGACTCTCATACACTGCTGGTGGGACTGTAAAATGGTATAACCACTGAGGAAAACAGTATTGCGATTCCTTAAAAAGTTGGAATTAGAAATAACATTTGACCCAGCAATTCCATTACTAGGTATATATCCTTAAGAAGTGACAGCCAGGACAAGAAGATATATATGCATATCCATGTTTATCACAGTACTATTTATAATAGCAAAACGATGGACACAACACAGATTCCCATCAACAGAAGAATGGATAACCAAACTATGGTACATACACACAATGTAATGCTATGCAACACTGAAGAATAATATAGAATCTGAAAATCACCACATAATGTGGATGAACTTGGAGGACATTATGCTGAGTGGAATAAGTCAACCATGGAAGGACAAATATAGTATTAGTTCATTATTGTAAAAAGTCAAGGAAACGTTTATATATGGAAGGAAACTCTCTTTGTTGGTTACCAGGGGTGGGAAGGGAGGGAGGGAACACTGCAAAAATAAAGTTTAAACAAATAAACAAAAGAATCAGGAAAAAGTTGACATTTGTCAGATGGAATACACAAGAATCATCTACTACATCTGTGGAAAGAGACAATGGAGAAAATAAATATTATTAATCAGAAAAAGTCTAGGAGCTGAATGTGGAACAGACAACCAATTGCTCATCTGCAATTTCAAGTTGAAGTGGGAGAAAATTAAAATATGTCCAACTCAAAGGGGGAAAAAAGAAAAAAACTCACTGCCTTCTAGTCAATTCTGAGTCATAGAGACCCCTGATGGATTTCTAAGATTGCAAATATTTATGCATGTAGACTGCCCTAACTTTCTTTCACAGAGCATCTGGTGGGTTCAAACCACTGACCTTTTAATTATATCCCACTGTAACTTAGAGACCATCTGAAGAATAGATTGGATGCATTGGACAATTATGACTGAAGACCAGATGAGTTATGGGATGACATCAAGAACAGCATACAAGAAGAAAGCTAAAGGTCTTTGAAAAAATTGAAAAGGAAGAAAGACTTGATGTCAGATAAAGCTGTGAAACTTGATCTTGAATGGAGAGTAGCAAAAGAGAATGGAAGAGATGATGAAATAAAAGAGCTGAATAGAAGAAGATCTGAAGGGCAGTTCATGAAGAAAAAGTAAAGTATTATAATTAAATGTTCAAAGACATGGAATCAGAAAACCAAAAAGGAAGAACATGCTCAGCATTACTCAAGCATAAATAACTGCAGAAAAAATTCAAGCCTTGAGTTGCAATATTGCAGGATTCTATTGGCATAATAGTGAATGATTTAGGAAGCATCAAAAGGAGATGGAGGGAATATATAGAGTCACTGTACCAAAAAGAATTATTTGATGTTCATCCATTTCAGGAGGTGGCATATGATCAAGAACCAATGATATTGAAGGCAGAAGTCGAAGCTTCATTGAAGGAATTGGCAAAGAACAAGGCTCCAGGAACTGACGGATTATCCATTCAGAAGTTCTAAAAAACGGATTCGGCACTGGAGACACTTCCTTGTCTATTCCAAGAAATTTGGAAGATAGCTAGCTACCTGGTCAACTGACAGGAAAAGATTTATATTTGTACCCATTCCAAAGAAAGATGTGGGATACCACATCTTTCTTTGGAATGGGTACAAATATAGATATTATCAGTCAATATCATTAATATCACGTGCAGGTAAAATCTTGCTGAATATCATTAAAAAACAGTTACAACAGTATATTGACAGAGAACTTCCAGAAATGCAAGCTGAATTCAGAAGAGGACGTGGAATGAGGAATATCATAGCTGATGTCAGATGGATCTTGGCTGAAAACAAAGAATACCCGAAAGACGTTTACATGTGTTTTATTGACTGTGCAAGAGCATTTGCTTGTGTGAATCATAAGAAATTATGGATAACACTGAGAAGAATGAGAATTCCAGAATACTTGACTGTGCTCATCAGGAACTGTATATATACCAGGAGGCTGTCATTCAAACAGAACAAGGTTCTGCATGGTTCAGAAAATCAGGAAGGAGTGTATCAGGGTTGTATTCTTTCACTATACTTATTCAATGTATATGCTGAACAAATAATCTGAGAGGGTGGACTATATTAAGAAGGATGTGTCTTCAGGATTGGAGGAAGACTCCTTAATAAACAACCTGTGATACGCAGATGACAGAACTTTGCCTGCTGAAAGTGAGGATGACTTGAAGCACTTACAGATGAAGATTGAAGACTTTAGTCTGCAGTATGGATTACATCTGAACATAAAGAAAACAAAATCCTCACAATTGGACCAATAAGCAGCATCACAATAAATGGAGGAAAGATTGAAGTTATCAAAGACTTCATATTACTTGGTTCTACAATCAACAACAATGTAAACAGCAGTCAAGACATCAGATATCATATTGCATTGGGCAAATCTGCTGCAAAAGACCTCTTTCAAGTGCTGAAGAGCAAAAATGTCTCCTTGAAGACTAAAGTGTTTCTAACCAAAGCCATGCTATTTTCAATTACCTAATATGCATGTGAGAGCTGGACAATGAACAAGGAAGACCAAAGAAGAGTTGATGCTTTTGATTTGTGGTGTTGATGAAGAATACTGAAAGTACCATGGACTACCCAAAGAACAAACAAATCTGTCCTGGAAGAAGTGCAGCCTGAATGTTCCTTGAAAGCAAGAATGGCCAGCCTTCATCTCACCTACTTTGGTCATGTTGTCAGAAGGGACCATTCCCTGGAGAAAGAGATCATGTTTAGTGAAGTGGAGGGTCAACAAAAAAAGGTGAAGGCCTTCAACGAGATGGATTGACACAGTGGCTGAAACGATGGGGCTCAGGTGTAGCAAGAATTGTGAGGCTGGTGCAGACTAGGCAGTGTTTCATTCTGTTGTACATGGGATCACTATGAGTAGGAGCCAACTTGATAGCACCAAACAGCAACAACAATAAGGATAAGAGGTTAGGAGGAAAGAGGAAGCTTTTGTTTGTGGGACATTGAGTTTATGCTAATGGTGGTTGAATATTTTGTAAAAGGACAGCAACGATTGTGGCACAACATAAAAAATGTCATCAATGTCCCTGAACTGTAAATGTGGAAGTTGTTATGTTGACAAATGTCTTGTATGTATTTTCATCATAATAAAAATGAAAAAAGAAAAAGAAAAGGTTGCTGCAGTTTATTGACAGGGAACTTCCAGAAATGCAAGCTGGATTCAGAAGAGGACATGGGACGAAGGATATCATTGCCAATAGTAGATGGTCTTAGCTGAAAGCAAATATATATAATACCTAAAAGATGTCTATCTGTGCTTTATTGAGTATGCAAAGGCATTTGACTGTGTGGCTCATAACTAATTATGGATAACATTGCAAACTGTGGGAATTCTCAAGCACTTAATTGTGCTTTTTAGGAACCTGTGCATCAATCACAAGGGTGTCATTCAAACAGAACCGGAAATACTGTATAGTTCATATCAAGAAAGCTGTGTGTCAGTGTTGTATCCTTTCACAATACTTATTCAATCTGTATTTTGAACAAATAATCCGAGAAACTGGACTATATGAAGAATGTGGCATCATGATTGGGAGAAGATTCATTAACAACCTGTGATTTGCAGATGATACAACCTTGCTTGCTGATAATAAAGAAGACTTGAAGCACTTACTGATGAAAATCGAACACTACAATTTTCAGTATGGTTAACACCTTGACACAAAGAAAATAAAAATACTCACTACTGGACCAAAAAGCAGCATCATGATAAATGGAGAAGATTGAATTTGTCAAGGGTTTCATTTTATTTGGACCCAAAATCAATGTCTATAGAAGTGTTGTTGTTATGTGCTGTCATGTCAGTCCCAACTCATAGAGACCCCTCCTTGGGTTTCCAAGGCAGTATCGCTACAGAAGTAGATTGCCCAACCTTCCTTCCCAGGTGGGTTTGAACTGCCAGCCTTCTGATTAGCAGTCAAATGCAATTGCTAAATATAAGAATTATTTTTATTCCATTATTTCTCTTACAGATACCTTAGATTACTTTGTGCAAAGAGCATTAAATATATTTATTGTAGCATTTTACAGGCTACTTTGAGGTTTTTGTTATATATTATTTTCTGTTTTCAAATTTTCTCACAGAATTTTCCATAGAAAACTAATGCTGACACTTTCTAACAACTTATGAATTCTCTTGTGCATGGTTGCTGCAATATTTCCCAATAATTGCTAAACTTTGGCATGATTTTCTCTTCTCAGTGCTGAAGTAACTGAGCTGTGTAGTAATAAGCTTTGCCAGTATTTGCTCCCTTATAGCCCACTGATTTCTGAAATGCATATCTTTAATTGATTAGGATATAATTTCTTGATTTACTCCTGTTCAACAACAACAACAACAAAAAGCAGAAAAATCTGTTTTATTTTTTTCTTTTCCTCAGGCACATTGCTAAGCCTAATGAAATTTTTAAAAGGTCAGTTAAAGGTTTACTGATTTCTTTGCTCTTTCCCCTTAATCTTCTTAATGCTTTAGATGCCATCTAAAATTGGTGCTTTATCAATTTCAAGTGCATTTCAGTCTTTTTAAAAAATCACTCTTATTTTTCTTTGTTGCTTACCTTGTCTGTTTTGCCTGAAAACAAATTAAATATTTGAATCAATGCAGTATCCTATTAGTATAAACCAGTTAAGATGTGATTCAATTTTCTGTTCTGGAAAAGATGGATTTGCTTTTATTAATGTATTGACACATACACAACATACATATATGAGATTATAAATCTGAAGACTTTTACCTCCGGAGAAATAATATGAAAGTCTTCTAAAGAATCATTTCCCACAAGATTCTAGCTATTTAAACCACTGCTTGTCTTCCCATCAAGAAGTTAGAGTTCAGTTTTCTTGTTATCCATGCAATTGTCTAACAATGATTTTGATATCTTTGGAAGCTTCTTCAATTTTCTTAGGCCCTGAAAATTTATTAAATTATTGTCTCAAAACAAGAACTCCAATTAATGATTGCATGTGATAACATTTAAAATCACAAACATCAGAAAACATTCCTATATTTTTCTATACAATATAAGGTGAAAGATATTTTAAGTGACTTTCAAACATGTTGTATGTGTACCAAAATACAGCTTCCTAAAGAGTTGTAATTTAGATAAAATCTATTTCTGGTGCATATCTTTATTGATAGGGTAACTTAATGCAAGACAAAAGTAAAAGATTGTATTGTTTTGTTTGTTTGTTTATTACATGCTTTTACCAAGCATGATCATAATTTAAAGTGAACAGAGAAACTTAATGAACACCTATATTCACACACTATCAAAAACCTCCATCCAAAATGACTCTCAAAGAAAATGTCTCTTCTGTTTTCATTTTATTTTATATTTTTGATACAGGCAAAATTGCAAACTAGTTGATATTAATTTTCAAATGGAGAAACAGCTAGTAGACCGCAGAGCCAAGATTCAGGATTCAGGCAGTACTTTCTGACATACGTGAACACAACACAAGATGAGAGAAAGAACATTCCTTAGACCTTCAGTCAAGGTAGATAACAGAATATTATGAGAATCTCAAACCAGAAGGTTGATTGCTCTCTCACATTGCACCATTTAGGAATGCATTTGGTAAAACTAAATACACGTATGTGCTGGCGGTTCAAATCCACCAGCCACTCCTTAGAAGGAAGATTGGGCAATTTACTTCTATAGTGATACCACCTCTGCAAAAACGACAAGGAGGCCACATGTTCTGACCTCCTCTAACCCTACAAGGGGAAGGCAGGATTACCAGCAGTAACCCAAGGCCTAGTCCTACAAGGCCAAACATGCTGCCTCCCTCCAGCCCTTTCACCAACCGTTCCTCCCAAAGCACCCACCACCTCTCTCCTGGGTTCGATAATT
>NW_006922003.1:1518141-1519274 GCF_000298275.1 Orycteropus afer afer | reverse complement strand
GCCACCAAAATTTTAAATGAGTCTTAAGCAGCTCTGGTGGTGTTGTAGTGGTTTAAGCATTTGGCTGCTAAACGAAAGGTCAGCATTTCAAACCCATCAGTTGTTCTCAGTGAGGATGATGAGGCAACCTACTTCTGTAAAGATTTATAGCATTGGAAATTCAGTGGGGGGTCACTATGAGTCAGAATTGACTCGATGACAGTGGATTTAGGGTTTATTTGTAACAGACACAAAAAGTTGGGTGATGGGACTTCAATAATGCCATTGGGACCAGGATTCTTGTCAGATTTTTTTCTATTAATAATATACTATTGTGTTTCTGGTGAAAGTTTTCACAGTAAATTAGGTTTCCATTTGACAATTTCCACACAACTTGTTCAATTACATTAGTTACATTTTTCACAATGTGTCAACATTTTCTTTAATCGTTTTCGGATTGCTCCATTTCTATTACTCTAGTTTCCATTTCTTATCTTCTTCACTTGATGAGTAAATGTTCACCTTTCAGTCTCATACAGAAGCTTTATTAGTAGAGAACTGTTCTTATGGGTATATCTTTTATTTCATATGCCACTCTTGTTTTGTTAAAAGATGATATCAGGAGATCGTTGTTGTTTTGTGGTGTCTAGTCTTCACCGACTCACAGCAATCTTATGCACAGAAGAATGAAACACAGCCCAGTCTTGCACCAGCTCCACAATCCCTGCTGTACTTGAGCCCATCACTGCAGCCACTGTGTCAATCCAACTTCTTGAGGACCTTCTCTTTCTTCATCGACCCTCCACCTCACCAAGCATGACATCCTCCTCCAGGGAATGGTCCCTTCTGACAACATGACCAAAGTAGGTGAGACAAAGTCTGGCCATTCTCACTTCCAGTGGCACTTCCTCGGGACAGATTTGTTAGATCTTTTAGCAGTCCATGGCACTTTCAGCATTCTTTTCCAGCAACACAACTCAAAAGCATCAATTTTTCTTCTGTCTTCCTTATTCATTGTCCAGCTCTCACATACATATAAGGCAATTGAAAATACCATAGCTTGTGTCAGGCCCACCTCAGTCCTCAAGGAGCTATCTTTGCTCTTCAGCACTTGAAAGAGTTCCTTTGCAGCCAGTTTGCCCAGTGCTACGCAT